>NC_064848.1:189492401-189652401 GCF_024139225.1 Suncus etruscus | reverse complement strand
GGAGGGACCATATGTCGTTGGTGTCACACGTGGCAGAACTTAAGGGCTATTCCTGGTTCTATGCTTATGAGTGATCCCTGATGATACTTGGGAACCATCTATGGTTCCAGCGATTCGTACCAAGGTTAGTTATGTTCAATGCAAGTACTATACCTCTGATTATTTTCAAAAGGTTTTGGGGCCAGTTTACTGCTGGATCTGCATTCAGGAATCAGTCATGGAGTGCCAGGGATCAAACCCAGGTTGGTCATATGCAAGACAAGAGCCCTACCTACTGTCGGTCACTTCAGCCCTACTTCCTGAACTTTCTGGCCCCAGCTTGATGACTTTGAAGACCACTGTCATAGGCCAGGAAAATGATTCAAGAAGCTGGAGCACATGGTCTGCATGTAGAAGGCCTGGGTTCAATCCTTGGCATTATGTGGCCTCCTGAGTACCACTAGTAATTCCTGTGAACTTCCAGGACTGGCCCTAACAAAACAAAGTAAAACAAACCAGCACTGTTATAGAGAGAACCTTGCAGAAGCCACCGAGGTGAAGCAAGTTGGGGCTGAGAACATTCTTGTGTGTTTAGCTAGGAAAGGGAAATATTGGGGGCCTATCAGAGCTAAGACAAGGAAGATGAAGAATCAGGGAGGGAACAGTTGGAGCATGTATGGAAGGAGGAAGAAGTGACAAAGCTCTTTAGGGGAAGAATAGTCCAAGAACACTCCCGTTTATTTATTTACTTATTTATTTGTTGAGTTCAATCAGACCACCCGTGCTCAGGGTTTATTCATGCCCTGTGCTCAAAGATCACTTCTGACAGACTCAGGGGACCAATTGGGGTGCCTGGAGTCTATCCCAGATTGGCCACCTGTGAGGCAAACACCCTCATTACTCTACTATCACTTTAGGCCCTATTCCAACTCATTTAATGAGTATCCACTTTGTTTGAGTCCTACCAGGGGAGACCAGAGGACCAAACTGGCAAGATTCATTTTCCTAGATGGGCCAGTAACATGAGGAAGATAGATAAGAAACTGAAAAGTGAAAAAAAAGAAAAAGAAAAAGAAACTGAAAAGTGATGAAAGAGAATTATTCCTAAGAAGGGAGCTAAAGAGACAAGCTGTTTGGGAGCAACTTTAGGCAGGGAAATCAGACTAATTCTTGTCTCTGTGGAAATGAGAAGGAACTAGCCTGGTGAAACTGGAGAAGGAAATGAAAGCGCATATGCAAAGGCCCTGTGGTGGGAACTGACTGGCTCAAATTTGAAGGTTAGGAGGGAGGCTGGTGGAATGAGTAGGGTCTTGAAGGGGATGAGGACAAAGAAAACTCCTTCTGGAAGCTGAGTGATAGTACAGTGGTAGAGTGTTTGCCTTGTGTGCTGCTAACCCCGGACGGACCTGGGTTTGATCCCTGGGATTCCATATGGTCTCCTGAGCCTGCCAGGAGTGATTTCTGAGTGCAGAGCCAGGAGGAACCCTTGAACACCGCTGGGTATGGCCTCAAAGCCAAAATAAATAAATAACTCTTTCTCCTAAGTCCCATGGAAACTAGCTGATGAACAGAATGACATGGTATGAAAAAGAATACATGGTAGAAAAAGAAGACAGTCTGAAAAACATCAAGTAGAAAGAGTTGTTCTTGAAGAAAGTCCTGATGTATCTGAGCCGTTTTTACAGAGCTCTGGGGATCCAGGGTTTAATGCATCCACAGATTCATGCTGCTCTGTGAATTTTAGTAGTTCTCTGTGTACCTTTCTGTTGCTAAGCACCATGGGTGTTCCAGCACCCACATATTTGGCCCCTCCCATGGTAGGTCACCTTAGTGTCTTACCACTCTCTTAGCACATCTAAGATTCTCCAAATCAGCTCTTCCTGGGTCTGGATTGGTAGTTCATGGGATAGGGTGCTTGTTTTGCATATGGCTGACCCATATTTGATTCCTGGCATCTCATATGGTTCCCTGAGCACCACCAAGAGTAATTCCTGATTGCAGAGTCAGGAGTAATTCCTGAGCTCCCCACCTCAAAAAAAAAAAAAAAAAAGAATCTCTTCCTGACCATCCTTTTTTTTTTGTTTGTTTTGTTTTGTTTTTTTTGGTTTTGGTTTTGGGTTACACCAGGCGGTGCTCAGTGGTTACTCCTGACTCCATGCTCAGAAATCTCTCCTGGCAGGCTCAGGGGACCATATGGGATGCCAGGATTCGAACCACCGACCTTCTGCATGCAAGGCAAATGCCCTACCTCCATGCTATCTCTCCAGCCCCTGACCATCTTATTTTTATATATATATATATATATATATTTTTTTTTTTTTTAACATGGGGGAGAAGGAGATGACACACCCAGCAGTGCTCAGGTGTTACTTCTGGATCTGCACTCAAGGATCACTCTTGGCAACGCTCAGGGACTATGTTGGGTGCTAGAGATCAATCCTGGGTTGACCACATGTAAAGCAATCATCCTACCTGCTTACTATCTCTATGACTCCTTGATTTAGAATATTGCTCCAGGAATAATTTCTCCAGGAAAAGGGACATAAATAGAAGGTTTCTGAAAGCAGAGAAAGAAAAAAAGATTCTAGAATTTTACAAAAGCTGGTCAATTTTATTTTCTTTCTTTTTTTTTTTTTTTTTTTTTTTTTTTGGTTTTTGGGCCACACCCGGTGACGCTCAGGGGTTACTCCTGGCTATGCGCTCAGAAGTCGCTCCTGGCTTGGGGGACCATATGGGAAACTGGGGGATTGAACCGAGGTCCATCCAAGGCTAGTGCAGGCACCTTACCTCTAGCACCACCGCCCGGCCCCCAATTTTATTTTCTAATGTGACTTATAGTTTCTCAGTCTCTCTGAAGAATAAGAAATCTATATGAGAGAGAAGAATGAAGAAGGAAAGAAGAAGAAGAAGAAGAAAAAGAAGAAGAAGAAGAAGAGAAGAAGAAAAAGAAAAGAAGAAGAGAAGAAGAAGAGACGAAGAAGAGAAGAAAAAGAAGAAGAGAAGAAGAAGAAAGAAGAAGAAGAAGAAGACGAGAGAAGAGAAGAAGAAGAAGAAGAAGAAGAAGAAGAAGAAGAAGAAGAAGAGAAGAAGAAGAAGAAGAAGAGAAGAAGAAGAAGAAGAGAAGAAGAAGGAGAAAATATGTCTGCCACAGAGGCAAGCAGGGGAGAGGGTAGGGAGGAGGGTGGGAGGGAAACTGGGGACACTGGTGTCGGAAAATGAGCACTGGTGAAATTCAATCATGAACAACTTTGTAACTCTGGGGTAAAAAATAACTGTATTATGAACAATCTTGTAAACCATGGTGTTTAAACCAAGTAATTTTGTTTTGTTTTGTTTTTGTTTTTGGGTCACACCAGGCAGTGCTCAGGGGTTACTCCTGGCTCTATGCTCAGAAATCTTTTCTGGCAGGCTCAGGGGACCATATGGGCTGCCGAGAGTCGAACCACCATCCTTCTGCATGCAAGGCAAACACCTACCTCCATGCTATTTCTCTGGTCCCTAAACAAAGTAATTTAAAAATTAAATAAAATAAAGTTTCTGGGAAAAAGTTAAAAAAAATATAAATTTGTCCCTGTTACCTATTTCTATCTAATAACCCATTGCAAAACTTAGTGATATAGGGGTCGGAGAGATAGCATGGAGGTAGGGCATTTGCCTTGCATGCAGAAGAACGGTGGTTTGAATCCCGGCATCCCATATGGTCACCCATGCCTGCCAGGAGAGATTTCTGAGTGTAGAGTCAGGAGTAACCCCTGAGCGCTGCCAGGTGTGACCCACAAAACAAAACAAAAACCAAAAACAAACAAAAAACTTAATGATATAAAATAATGGAATATTTATTTTGCCAATGAATTTGTAATCTGGATAAGTCTCTATAAAAATGTCCCATCTTGGGCCAGAGAGATAGCATGGATGTAGAGTATTTGCCTTGCATGCAGAAGGACAGTGGTTCAAATCCAGGCATCCCATATGGTCCCCAAGCCTGCCAGGAGCGATTTCTAAGTGTAAAGCTAGGAATAACCCCTGAGCGCTGCCGAGTGTTACCCAAAATCCAAAAAAAAAAAAAAAAAGTCTCATCTCTGACACAATGAGTAGAACACAGGTTGGTAGCTAAGACACATTTCTTAGGAGTTAGCTAGTGGGAGACTGGACAGAGATAGCATAGAGATTATAGAGCTGGTTTTGTATGAGAGGATCTTAGTGCAAATCACCTAGTCCCCAAGGAAACCTCCCCACCCAGGAGCAAACCCAAAGCACAGAGCCAGGAATGGCCCCTGAGTTCCATAGGGTGTGGCCCAGACAAAAGCACTAGCTTGTGCTAAGATTATTCAACTTGGCATTGTATTACTATTTCATTAACTATTTCATTAACTAATTCTTAGATGAATTATTGGCTAGATGTCCTGAACATGGATAGGAAGAAGTTCAATCTCTCAGAAACCTAAAGATTAACAGGAGGTGTTTTCAAGTTTGTGACAGAGACTCCAGGTTATAAGGCAAGCTAGAAATGATTTTCATTCTGACTTTGCTGGTAGTTTCTAGTTGTGTAACTTTAAGCTAGTTTTCCATTTTCTTAGACTTCTCCATTGAAAATGATCATGATCATGATAGAGTCAGAAGTGGTTCAAAGGTCTGACACATGCTTCCCATCTCAAAGGTGTAGGTTCTATAACCATATGGTCTCCTGAGCACCACCAGGAGGAACCCCCACGCACTGAGCTGAGAGAAGTTCATGATACTGTCAGGTGTGGCCCAAAAGCAAACAATAAAAAAAAAAAATCTTTGGCTCAGAATGATAGTACAGCTTTAATCCCTGGCATCACATATGGTCTCCCAAGCACTGCAGAATGATTCCTGAGTTCAGAGCCAGAGGTGACCCAGAACATCACTGGGTGTGATCCCAAAATTAAAAAAGAAAATATGTTGATATAATGGCAGTTGGACTTGGACATGCCCCTTGGATAGCCTCATTGTAAAACAGTTGAACCTAGACACACCCTGGATATGCCCCTTGGACACAACCCCTTGTCATGCTGGGTATAAAAGGAAAAACTTGGACAATGAAGAGTGGGCGCCAGGATAATAAACTGGGCAGTGCATGCCGGTCTGTGGAGAGGGTGCGGGTAGAGATGAAGCAACAGAGAGATGCTGTCTGCTTTATAATCTATCCCTCTTTCTCTTGATTCCAGGCCTCCCCAACCTCTGGAGGTATGTTTCTCTCTCTCTCTCTCTCTGTCTCTGTCTCTCTCTCTCTGTCTCTGTCTCTCTCTCTCTCTCTCTCTCTCTCTCTCTCTCTCTCTCTCTCTCTCACACACACACACACACACACACACAATTATGGGCAGTGGTTGCTACAAGTTGGAGTCCCTGGGTGGGCACAAGGCCCCACCCAGCAGCCTTGCCCCATGGGCCCTTGCGAGCCTTGCAGCATTAAGCTCTGGCAACCTCAGGCCACTGCAGCCTCAGGCCCTTGTAGCCTGTAGCCCTGCAGCCCTGGCAACCTTGGGCCCTGAAGCCAAGCAGCAGCTGAGCAGTAGGCGGACTTGCAACCTTTTTTTTGGGGGGGTCACACCTGGTAGTGCTCATGGGTTACTCCTGGCTCTATACTCAGAAATCGCTCCTGGCAGGCTCAGGGGACCCTATGGGATGCCGGGATTCGAACCACCGTCCTTCTGCATGCAAGGCAAAGGCCCTACCTCCATGCTATCTCTCTGGCCCTTAAGGATTTACTGCAGCGAATGTGCTACAATATGCTACAAAACAAAACAAAAACGAAAACAGTCGTTATGGGTGCATGCAGAAATAGTACAGTCTTGTCTTCTATACAACTGACTCGGGTCATCACTGAAACATGATATGGTCCCTGAGCCTACCAGGAGTGTTCAGGGAGCACAGAGTCAGGAGTAAACCAGGAGTACAGTGTATCCTCAAAACGGAAGGAAGGAAGGAAGTAAGGAAGGAAGGAAGGAAGGAAGGAAGGAAGGAAGGAAGGAAGGAAGGAAGGAAGGAAGGAAGGGAGGGAGGGAGGAAGGAAGGGAGGAAGGAAGGAAGGAAGGGAGAGAGGGAGAGAGAAAGAAAGGAAGGAAGGAAGGAAGGAAGGAAGGAAGGAAGGAAGGAAGGAAGGAAAGAAGGAAGGAAGGGAGGAAGGAAGGGAGGAAGGAAGGGAATGAGTGAGGGATGGAGGAAGGAAGGAAGGGAGGGAGGAAGGGAAGAAGGGAGGAAGGGAGGGAGAGAGGGAGGGAGAGAGAAAGGGAGGGAGGGAGGAAGGGAGGGAAGAAGGGAGAGAGAAAGGGAGGGAGGGAGGAAGGGAGGGAAGAAGGGAGGGAGGGAGTAAGGAAGGAAGGAAGGGAGAGAGGGAGGGAGGAAGGGAAGAAGGGAGAAAGGGAGGGAGAGAGGGAGGAGGGAGAGAGGGAAAGAGGAAGGAAGGAAGGGAGGGAGGAAGGGAGGGAGGAAGGAAGGGAGGAAGGAAGGAAGGAAGGAAGGAAGGAAGGAAGGAAGGAAGGAAGGGAGGAAGGGAGGGAGGCAGGCAGGGAGAGAGAGAGGAAGAGAGGGAGGAAGGGAGGGAGGGAGGAAGGAAGGAAGGAAGGAAGGAAGGAAGGAAGGAAGGAAGGAAGGAAGGAAGGAAGGAAGGACATTATAATGCCCAACCTGGGTTCCATCTCCAGCATCTCATATGGTCACCTGAGCCTGCCAGGAGTGATTACTGAGCACAGAGCCAGGAGTAACTCCTGAGCAGGTGTAGCCCCAAAATACTGCCAGGTGTAGCCCCAAAACAACAACAATAAAATTAGGTAACTACTTCACTGGGTTCTGGTGGGGAACAAATACTCATATATGTAAAATATTTAGCACAGTTCTTGGAGTAATTATGTAACTAGTTAAACATATTAACTAGAGACAAGTTAGAGAGGTAGTACAGCAGGTAAGGTTCTTTTTTTTGGTTTTTGGGTCACACCTCGTGGCGCTCAGGGATTATTCCTAGCTCTATGCTCAGAAATTGCTCCTGGCAGGCTCCAGGGACCGTATGGGATGCCGGTATTCAAACCACTGTCCTTCTGTATGAAAGGTAAACTCCCTACCTCCATGCTATCTCTCCAGCCCAGCAGGTAAGGTTCTTGTCTTGCATGAGGTCAACCTGGATTTGCTCTTGGGTACCCCAAAAGGTCTCCCAATCCCTACCAGGAGTGATTCCCTGAGCAAAGAGTCATTAGAAAAACTCTGAATTCAGAGAGGTATAGTTCAGCACACACACACACACACACACACACACACACACACACACACACACACACACACACACCCCGTGTTAACTATTTTCTTTATTTTTCTTTTCTTTTCCTTTCCTTCTCTTCCTTTTTTTTTTTTTTTGTTTTGGGGCTACACCTAATGGTGCTCAGGGGCTATTTCTGATGTAGTGCTTAGGGGTTACTCTTGGTGGTTGTTTGGGGAACCATACACTAGGCTTGAACTATCTCTTTAGCCATAATTATAACTTTATGTTTTCAAGAAAAAAAGCCATGATGGGGCCGGAGTGATAGCATAGCAGTAAGGCATTTTCTTTGCACGTGGCCAACACAGGATGAACCCTGGTTCGAATCCCAGCATCCCATATGGTCCCCCGAGCCTGCTAGGAGCAACTTCTTTTTTTTTTTTTTTTTTTTTTTTTTTTTTTTTTTTTTTTTTTTTTTTTTTTTGGGCCACACCGGTAACGCTCAGGGGTTACTCCTGGCTATGCGCTCAGAAGTCGCTCCTGGCTTGGGGGACCATATGGGACGCCGGGGGATCGAACCGCGGTCCGTCTCCTAGGCTAGCGCAGGTAAGGCAGGCACCTTACCTCCAGCGCCACCGCCCGGCCCCTGCTAGGAGCAACTTCTAAGTGCAAAGCTAGGCCCCTGGGCACCACCAGATATGACTCAAAAACAAAAACAAAACAAAACAAAAAAAGAAATACGCCATGAATGGATTCATTACAGTGCAAGGTGAAGAAGGCTATCCAATATTTTTGTGGCTCCACTACGGAGATACTCAGATACACATGAGAAATGCCTTGTTGAGCAATTTCATCATCTCATAAACATTGAAGACAACTACAGAAGCTTAGATGGAATGGCCTACTACATGCCTAAGATGCGCAGTGTAGCCTCTTGGGCCCACCATTATAGCCGCAAGCTGTCCCTGACGAAAGACAACCTGTTCCAGGAGGCCAGCAGAAGTAAAGATTAACTCGTTCAGGAAGAATCTTGGAAGTCTCAAAGGAAGTGATGTTGAAACTGGACTTTCAGGAATGAGCACAACTTCTCAGCTAGGGAATGAGGAAAGAGAGGGAACTCCTGGTGCAGGCAAGACCTGGTTTATAGAAGGTGTTGACTGATTTGGAGGGGGAAATAAAATTCAGTGTGGGAGCCTTTTTTTTTTGTTTTGTTTTGGATTTTGGTTTTGGGTTCACACTCCGCAGTGCTCAGGGGTTATTTCTGGCTCTGCACTCAGAAATCACTCCTGTCAGGCTTGGAGGACCATGTATGAGATGCTGGAAATCGAACCTGGACTGGCCAAGCACAGGGCTATCTCTCTGGCCACCAGTGTGGGAACTTAAGGTGTGTGGGACAGAGAAGATGGGGCTGTAATTGGGAAGTCAGGACAAAGCTGTGACTCAAGTGAGAGAAATTGCTCTCTAAATTCAAGGCCGTGGGAACTGGACAGAGGGGGGAAAAATGTCAGAGAAGTTTGTGAATAGATTTGATAGGCTCAGGGGTAGATTTTATGTGTGATTGGGGTCAGGGGACAGTGAGGAAAATAAAGGTTAGTTAGTGAGGAGTCAGAAAAGAAGAGCAAAGTATGATTAGATGAGACCAAGATATGTGATGTGAAGACCAAAAACCTGTCTCTGAACCACCCTGTATATATTTGAGTGTCTTTGGGATCTTGAGATTGTCCTGCTATTTTGACCTTAGTTTTCTGTCAATACTATATAGCCTTTCCTATCTGTAGCACATACTTGTAGAAAAGACAAGAGGCAATGAGGGTATAAATGCTTTGTAAGCACTAAGTAGAAATTTTAGTCTTATGTTTAAGGCAGACAGTTAACTGCCTGGGATAGAAGGTGAGGGAATATCTGTCCTGGGGTAAAGATAAAGATAAACTCACCATATAAACACAGCAATTTCCATACTTGTCTGTCAGATCATCTCTGGCAACCTTCCAGCTACCTTATAGGCGCACTTACCTCTCATTTGTATTATCTTTCCGACTCTCACATGTGGCCAGTGTTAGTACAGTAGGGAAGGATCTTGCCCTGCAAATAGCCAATTTATTTGGGTTGGATTGCTGGCACCATACTGTGGTCCCCGAACACTGCTCAGAGTGATTCCTGAGCATAGAGCTAGAGGGAAGTCTTAAAAACCTGCTAGGTAAAAAAAAAACAAAAAACAAAAAAAAAAAAAACCTGCTAGGTATGTCTCCTTCCCTCACCCCAATTAAAGCGGTCTGATGAAAATTTATGAACAAATTCATACTGTTTTTGGGGTTAGAGTCCTTAATCTCTAGCAGACTCTCAGAAGGATCTGTTACCCTCTAAAGGTTAAGAATCATTGATTTCCCTCACCAGAAATTAATAAGAACAGTTATCCGTGGGGAGAAAGACAAGTGGAGGCAAAGGAGGGAGATTTTCATTTTCGATTTTTCTGTACCATTTGAATTTTCTAACCATGCGCATGTATTCGTTTTATTAAAAAAAACTGTCATCAGGGGTTACCTGGGTGGAAAGATAATAAAATTTTATTTTTAGATTTTATCTTTATGTTTCTTTGTCTGAAACAAATACTAATAAATGTTATTTTTTAAAATCTCTGATAAGAGTTGAAACGGGGGGGGGGGGGGGCCAGGAAGGGGGCGCTAGAGGTAAGGTGTCTGCCTTGCAAGCCGTGTCCCATATGGTCCTCCCAAGCCAGGGGCGATTTCTGAGCTCATAGCCAGGAGTAACCCCTGAGCGTCAAACGGGTGTGGCCCAAAAACCAAACCAAACCAAACAAAAACAAAAACAAAAACAAGAGTTGAAACGGAAGCACACAAATTACTCCATTATCCAAAATGCATCCTCTGTGATGCAAGGTAGAATATCTAATTTTCTATAAACTACAGGTTTCAGAGCAGTAAAACATATATATATATATATATATATATATATATATATATATATATATATATATATATATAGGTTTTGGGGCCACACCCAGCAGTGCTCAGGGGTTACTCCTGGCTGTCTGCTCAGAAATTAGCTCCTGGCAGGCATGGGGGACCATATGGGAAACCGGGATTCGAACCAACTACCTTTGGTCCTGGATCGGCTGCTTGCAAAGCAAACGCTGCTGTGCTATCTCTCCGGGCCCGTAAAACACATTTTAAGTGAAAAAAATGTATGTATTTCAACTCAGACATATAAAATGTGTATGGCAGAGGCGGGGGAAAATGGGATTGGGAACATGGGAATTTTAGTGGAGGGAAGTTGACACTGTTGGTGGGATCAGAGTTGGAACATTGTATGCTTAAAATGCAACTACAAATCATTTTGTAAATCACCGTGCTTTAATAAAATAAAAACAATTAAACGATGTGTATTCATATATATCTTGTATAAGTTACAAGATATTAATTCACATATATTTTACACACATATAGTATATATTGTATGCATTGTCTTTTGTTAATTATTTTTGTCTGTTCTTTTTTGTTTTGGGGTCACACCTGGCGGCACTCAGGAGTTACACCTGGCAGGTTCCGGGGACCATATGGGATGCTGAAGATCAAAACTGGATCGACCACGTGCAGGGCATAAAACACCCTACCGCTGTGCTATCTCTCCAACAGGAGTATGTTTCTCTTTTCCTGGGGTGAAGATCAAGACAAACTCACCCTAAACTTACAGCAGGGAGCTGCTAGCAAACCAGGGAGCTGTTGACATTTGATGCCTTAAGTGAGGGAAGGCAGGATAGGGGTTAATCTAATCCACTACTCTCTCCTCTCCCCACGCACTCTAGCAATTACTCTATTTCCACGTCATGTTTCCGGGTGTGTGTCTCGACTCACGCAAGGCAGAAATAGACCAAAAGTCACCTATGTTCTTTTGTGCAGGGGGGGGGGGGAGTTGTGCCCAGAAACTCAAGTTAAGGTGTTTGTTTGGGAAGGTGAGGATCAAGCAGGATCTGCGATCAGAGTCACTGGCGGACTTCCACGTGGTCAGTGACTTCCAACCTCGCCCCCGTGTAGTTCCAAATGGCCGGGAAATAGAGGGAGAACAGCAGGCTGGAGAGAGAAAGAGACGCATCAGGGGCATTTAAAGTGTCTTGACGTCACACACTGCCAGGAACTCAGCTGAGTTTGCAGCAGGACATTCCGGTCATCTGCCCTCCCTCCCTCCGGGCTTCTCCGCTTTAGGCTTCTCGGCTCTTTCCCCCCCCCCCCGCCAGCAGCTGCGGAGGAGGGAGGAGCGGTGAATCATTGGAACAGCCGGCGTGGGGTGGGGGGCGTTCCCAGGACTCGCTTGGGCCACGCCTCTTTTCTTAGACGCTTCTTCTCATTGGTCGGCGGGTGGGGCTTCTGCTTCACCGCGGCCTCTGATTGGCCGAGCCATGTGGCCGTCTCATGAATTATGAAGAACAGTAAGTCTGGACCGGGCCGGAGGACTGGGCGGGGATTGGCTAGAGCGGGTGCAATTCAGTGGTTTCCGGAGCTGAGCAGGCGGCCTGGACGGGGAGGGGGGAATCTGGGGTTCGGACGCGCGTCGCGGCCCAGGGGGAGCCCGAACTAGATCCTTGACGATCGGCGCTCCTGCTTCCAGCCGGCGAGCCAGAGAGAGGTCCTGAGGCCTGAGGGAACCCCCGAGGCGCGCGCACCCCGGCGGCAGTGCAAGTCCTCGGCCTGTCGGGCCTCCGAGGGAGAAACAGGTGAAGGAGGGCGTGCAGGGTGGGGCCGGGGGAGCCGGATCTGGGGGTGTCTGTCTGGAGGGGATGTTTGGGGGGGACTTGTGGAGGGAAACGAGTGGGGCGGGAAGTGAGGGTGTAGGGGGACACGAGGACAGCTAAAGGGCTAAAGGGACAGCTCTCCTGAGTGACAGGAGGGGGCCTCTGAAGGGACTTTTGGGGGGATAGGGCCGGGGGAGCCAGATCTGGGGCTGTCTGTCTGGAGGGGCTGAGAGAGAGCATCGGGGCTGTTTGGGGGGCACTTATGGAGGGAAACTTGAGTGAGGCAGGAGGTGTGGGTGTGGGGGGGACACTGGGACAGCTAAAGGGCTAAAGAGACAGTTCTCCTGAGTGACAGGAGGGGGCCTCTGAAAGGACTTTTTTGGGGGTGGGTATTTGGGGGGCACGGGGAGGCCCTTGGAATGAAGTTTCATTCTGGGAGTTGCCAGAAAAGGGGTTCTATGTTTGAGGGGGGTAGTGGATCATGGGGTGCAAGAATGAGGGGGCCTCTCTCTGACTTCCTGCTCCGATTTCGGGGTGCTGGGGACTCTGCTGCGGTCCTGGAGAGTGTTGGTTACGAAGATTGCAGGATCACAGGTCGCCAGGCCCGGCCCGGCCACTATGCTGTTGGCCTGACTGTGCCCAGCGCGTGCCCGCCAAGGGGCAGCCCGTCATGCCCGCTGGAATCAGGAGTCGTATCTGTCTCTCTCCTTCTCCCGTCTTCTATACGGACTGGTTGGTTGGTTGACTCTTGCCTAAGAGTCAAGTTTCCTGTCGGGGTAATTGACAGTCCTGTTCTCTTTCTAAATTCCCTTCTGGTTTTGTTCGGTTAAGCCATGCTTCCCCCCACCCTCTTCTAAAAAGAAAAAACAAAAACAAAAAACGAAGCAAGCAAATCAGAAAAGACAAACCAGCGCAATAAAAATCCAACCTCTATCAAGCCAGATATTAGCGTGAAATGATCCCCCCCCCCCTTTTTTTTTCCTTCTCCGCCTGGACCGTGTTCTTTTATAAACACCTGGTCAACTGAGCCGGAAGATAAAATAATCGAGCCCTGGCCTTTTACTGGATTGTGGTGTTGCTTAATTGCACAGAACAGAGTGAACCAATCATGAGTGGGAGATTTCTGTCTCTGAGCCAAGATCTTGGGCAAATGCAGAGGAGAGAGACAAAGACTGGCTGGCCTTGGCGGGCCTTTGGGTGTGTGCAAACTTTTACCTGGGCTTGGTGGGGTGTGGGCGTGATTAAATTAGCAAAATTTAAGCTTCTATCCAAATAGTTTCTGACTTGTGTAGTACACTGCCTTCTATATCCTATTCAGTGACTCTTTCTTATTAACTATGTGATGTGTGTCAGGCTACTCTTTCTTATTAACAATATGAACTGTGTGCCGCTGGTTTGTGAGAAAACCCCTAATAGGAATGTTTATTCTGTGTAGATTGTAACTTTCCATCAGAAGAGTAAGTATACCTTCTCAATATTTTACATGGATCTCGACTTATTATGATTGGATTCAGCCAATTTTCTAGTTTGTTTTCTATTAAACATGTCTGTTTTTGGAGTCAACATGTTTGTTGACTTATTCCATATGTCAGATTGGAGTATGAACAGAAGTTTGCATAATGAGATGAGGGAACGAAGTCTACAATAAGCTCCCCTGCCCCCTGCAATTTGTTTTAGTACAAGTCTATCAGTTGATATTTATTTATCTCCGTTAGCACATCTACCGCGAAGAACCATTAGCAAATCCATGCATCTTAAGCTTTTTCTATTTCTAGGGGGAAGAAAAAACCATTAAGAAATAGCTGTGATTTGACCCACAAGAGGTGGGAAGTTCATATAGCATTAGCCTCACTCGGCAGATAAGGACTTGAGGTAAAGAAATAGGCATTTGCACAAGGCAGCTAAGCACCTTTATGGTCAAACCTGTATATTTTGTGAAGACTCCAAGGAAGGAGGCTGGAGAGATAGTACAGCAGGCAGTACAGCAGCTTGCCTTGCATGCAGCCAACTTGGTTCAATTCCTAGCACCCCATAAAAATCCCTCCAAGTGATCCCTGGTACTGAGCCAGGAGTAAACCCTGAGAACCATTGGGTGTGGCTTGAAAACAACCAAACAAAAAGGCAATTAAAAGAATCTAAGGAGATATTGAATAACAAGTGAAAAAGGAAGTACACAGAGGATTTGCATAGGCTTATTCTATCCTGCTCTGCTTATGGCTAACTCTTGGCTCTGTGCTCAGCGTTCACTCAGGGCTCATGGGGCCATATGGGATTCCAAGAACCAAACCTGAGTCAGCCATGTGCAAGGCAAGTGCCATTGTACTGTCTCTCCAGCCCAGTCTTATATGTCTGAGAGGAAAGAACAGTTTATAAAAAGACCTAGAGTTGTCTAGAAAAATCTTGCCAACAGAGAGATTTGATCTGGGTTCCAAATAATGGTTGGAATTTGATAGGTGAATGGAATTTGGAGTGAGGAGGGTGGTGATTTGATGCAAACAAAATCCTGGTAGATTAAGTAGGTAGGTAGGTAGGGGAGAAATAAGTACTTATAAATGGATTTATTCATGGGTCTCTGTAAATAACTCAAGAGAGAGAGTACATGCTTAGCATATGTGAGATCCTGAGTTTGGAACTCCATCACCATCTCGACATGGTTTTCGAAGAATCACTGTGAGGGCCTTAGTTGAATATAAGACCAAGGAGTTTCAATTTTGCCCTTCTGAAGGGGATACTCTTTGTAAAAATACTTGGGACCATGTACTGGTATTTAATTATGCAGCATCTACTTTGTGTCAGGCATATACCCCAAACTGATTAATAGATACTAAGTAAATCAGTGCATGTGGGGTCTCTGTTCTAGGGAATTTGTTGTTGGGCATGACTTTACAAACTGGATCGGTATCCAAAGAGATATGTTCTGATTTACCGAACTTAATATTTTGGGTAAAAAAAGCATAATATGTTCAACAGCAGTGTTTTTATTTTTAATGTCTTTCATATTAAAAATGTTTATTTTAAAAAAAAGTGTTTTTTAAAAAATAAAAAGTGTTTCTTTTAACTTTTGGTTAGTTTATGGAAACCATCAAAAATACTCGAGGGACATCCCCAAATTCTGATGAACTTCTAGTGTTCTGGAGTAGCTGTGGTAAAAGCTCTTAGCTATATGACCTCACTGGACTGTTTGAATCTTTGTTAGTTATGGTGAAAAGAATGAGTTTTGTGGTTGCACACTTGTTCCTAAGGAACTTTGGCCAACTATGATACATTTTATCAGAATAATCACAGAGGGTAAGTTGTTTGATATATAAGGAAGATATATATATATATATATACATATATATATGGATTTTTTAAAATTTAATTTATTGAAACCATTGTGAGCTACCAAAGTTTTTCATAATTGAATTTCAGATATACAGTAAGTCAGGACTATTTCCACCACCAGTGTCAACCTCCTTCCACCAATGAACCCTGAGAACTTCTTATACCGCCACCTTTTGGCCTGCCAGTTTAACAGGCCCATTTAAGTTTAGATTGTTAAAGTTTGGGGCCGGAGAGATAGCATGGAGGTAAGGCGTTTGCCTTCATGCAGGTCATCGGTTCGAATCCCGGCGTCCCATATGGTCCCCCGTGCCTGCCAGGAGCAATTTCTGAGCCTGGAGCCAGGAATAACCCCTGAGCACTGCCGGGTGTGACCCAAAAACTACAAAAAAAAAAAAAATAGATTGTTAAAGTTTAGGTAAGAATGGATTTTTATGTTAGTCACATCTCATTTATTTATTTAATTTTTTTTTTGGGGGGGTGGGTCACACCTGGCAGCGCTCAGGGATTATACTCCTGGTTCTACACTCAGAAATCGTTCCTGGCAGGCTCGGGGGACCATATAGGATGCTGGGATTCAAACCACTGTCCTTCTGCATGCAAGGCAAAAACCTTACCTCCATGCTATCTCTCTGGCTCCACACATCTCATTTATTATGGCCCTGTTTCTATGTAGTGCTGGGGATTGAACTCAGGTCCTCATATATGCAGGGTGGCAAGAGCTCCACCACTGAGCTATAGCTCTGGGTCCTCATTTCTCTATCATAATGTTGAAATCTTTACAAATCTTGGTTTTCAGATCTTTGTACATAATGTATATTGAGAGCCAATTATGATGAAAGGTCTGATCCAAGGATATTGCTATATGGTGCTTGTTTTTTTGGGGAGTGGGATGGGGGAGTGGTAATGCTCAGGGTTTTTCCCTGACTCTGTACTCAGGAATTACTCCTGACTAGGTTCGGATGCTGGGGATTGAGCCCACATTGGCTCAAGGTAAGCACCCTCCCACCACTGTACTATTTCTCTGGCCCTCTGGTGCCTGTATTAATAGGCTAAGACTGTGTGTAGCATCCGCATAGTCCGCATAGTCTCAGGGCAGGGAGGTGACGGGCTCAGATTCTAGAGTGCCACAGATCTGGGGCTGAATCCTAGATCTATGTCTTTCTAGTCAGAATATGAGCCTCTGAGATCTTATCTGTATCATAGGATAGAATAATAGTCTCTATCTCCCAGAGCTTGAAGATTCAGTGAGATAGAGCAGGTAAAATGCCTAGCACACAGGAAAAATTCCATACATCTAGGTTCTGATTATATATCTAGGAAGAAATTCTCTTTAGGGGTGAAAGAAAGTATTATAGAGGAACTTTTTTGTAGGAGTTATCTGGGGTTTGGACCACACTTGGATAACACTCATGTACTATTCCTGATGGTATGTTCAAGAGTGACCCGTGGTCATGCTCTGGTGCCAGGGATTTGAACTGGGGTCGCATGCAAGGTAATCAGTCACCTTACCTCCTGTATTGTGTCTCTGGCCCCTATATAGTACTTTATCAGGTGAGAATGTCTGAATAGGGTTTTATAGGATGAGTAGGAATTCTTTCCACAAAGTTGAATGGCTAAGGGAAGGTGAATGTGCAAACTTAGAGCAGCATAATATATTCAGGGAGCTCTAAGTGGAAGTTGTGAATTTTGGAGAACTAATGAGGAAAAAGATTTTAGGGCTGCACCTCTCATCTCTCCTTCCCTTCTGTTAATAGTAATTGCGATCACATGACATTAACTTAAGTTGTCCTATTTATTACATATAGCTTTGATATATATTACTATATATCTTATATTCTCTTACCTTGCATATTTATTTCTCCAGGGTTTTGGTTTTAGTTATTTATTTTGTGCTTTGTTTGTTTTGGGGCCACACTTGTAAGTTGCTCAGAGCTTAATTCTGGTGGGACTTAGGAGACCATATGGGATGCCAGGGATCAAACTAGGGTTGGCTGTGTGTAAGACAAGTGTCAAGACTGCTGTACTATCTCTCCAACCCTTCTTCAGGGTTTTTTTGAAAAGCTTTAATCTTGTACATATTTATTACAAACTCTTTAAAATGTGTTTTTTTGGGCACCAGAGATTGATCCCAGGCCCTAAAAATTCTTTCTTTTTTTCCCTCTCTTTACAATGATGGGGATTGAATCCAGGGCTTCACACATACAAGATAGACAGGCATTCAGGCATTCTACCATTGAGTCTCAACCCTACAAAT
This sequence comes from Suncus etruscus, assembly GCF_024139225.1. Lineage (NCBI taxonomy): Eukaryota > Metazoa > Chordata > Mammalia > Eulipotyphla > Soricidae > Suncus > Suncus etruscus. The sequence goes on along the minus strand of NC_064848.1, from coordinate 189,634,887 downwards.
TCCTTTTAAAAAACTTTGATTTTTGGTTTTTGGGTCACACCCAGTGATGCTCAGGGTTATTCCTGGCTCTGCGCTCAGAAATAGCTCCTGACTTGGGGAACCATCTGGGACTCTGGGGATCAAACCCAGGTTCGTCCTGGGTCAGCCGCATGCTAAGCAAATACCCTACACCTGTGCTATCGTTCTGGCCCCCTTTTATAGAGGGGGCCAGAGCAGTGGCGCAAGTGGTAAAGCATCTGCCTTGCCCACACTAGCCTAGGATGGACCATGGTTTGATCCACCGGCATCCCATATGGTTCCCCAAGCCAGGAGCAATTTCTGAGCGCATAGCCAGGAGTGATCCCCTAAGCATCACCAGGTGTGACCAAAAACCAAACCAAACCAAAACAAAAAAACTTTAAGGATCTGAAGCAATATCCTCATGGGCATCCCATGGGGGTGCCAAAACCAAACACCAAAACAAAAATCTTTTTTTAATTATCTGAATTTTATTTATTTATTTATTTTTGGGTTTTGCGCCACACCCAGCGGTGCTCAGGAGTTACTCCTGGCTCTGAGCTCAGAAATTGCTCCTGGTAGGCTCGGGGGACCATATGGGATGCTGGGGTTTGAACTGAATCTATACTGGGTTGTCTACATGCAAGGCAAACGCCCCACCTCTGTTCTATTTTTCCGGCCCTAACAAAAAACTTTTTTTTTTGTTTTGTTTGTTTTTGGGCCACACCCGGCGGTGCTCAGGGGTTACTCCTGGCTGTCTGCTCAGAAATAGCTCCTGGCAGGCATGGGGGACCATATGGGACACCGGGATTCGAACCAACCACCTTTGGTCCTGGATCGGCTGCATGCAAGGCAAACGCCGCTGTGCTATCTCTCCGGGCCCAACAAAAAACTTTTTAAGGCAATAATAGGGGATGCCAGAGTAATAGTATCAGGTATAATGCTTTCCTTGCATGCGACTGAATCCAATGTTTGATCCCCAGCATCCCATTATGGTCAGACTCTTGAACCCCCCAGAAAGTGATCTCTGAGCACAGAGCCAGGAATAAGTTCTGAGTACCTCCAGGGGTGACCCCAAAACAAAACAATAACTGGCAAGGCATATCTGTCCCCAATATAGTTTGGGTTATTCAGTTATCCTTTATGCTACTTCTGTTAGAGTAAGTGACCTTTGATTCTGACCTTATATTATTTTGGTCAAAAGAACTTATATTTTGAGCTTTTCTAAGGTAACCAATATTGTAATATCACATTGAGCTGGGCTTTGTGGTTTGACAGTTTCATGGTCCAAAGTTGCTGATGGAGTTAAAAGAATGTCTGTAAGTCAGACTCCTTAGGTTTTATCCCAAGATCCCTTATCTCTTCAGTTTTATTATTAAGGAAATATGGGTCCTAGGTCCAAATGCAGGGTAGTCCTAAGGATTAAGCAAGATAGTGTATATAAGCTGCTTTGTACTGTGCCTGGATGGTAGCCAAATTATTAATAATTGCAGTATCTAACATTAAAGTCAGGTAAATTCTGTTGCATCAAAGCTATTCATAACCCAAAAGGGGGAAAAAAAGTGTCTAAAAGGCAAAAATACTGAAATGAATAGGGACCAGGGGAATTTTTATTGGGTTGGTGAGCATGGAGGCCTCACATAAAGGGAATAGGCCAGGCAAACCCTGAAGTCCTGATTTCACAAATATCTTGTAATGTCTTTCTGCAGCTTTCAGAATGTTTTCTATTATTTTGGCCCATTTATTTTCAGTAGTTTTTAATACACTAAACATGTATCACTACCAAAAAATTTGAACATCTATTTAGAGTTCTTCATGACAAAGCAAAAGTATGATATTACCAAAGGTTTGAGGAATAGAGGTTAAGAATGTTTCCAGAAGCCAACAAAAACTCCTTAGTTTAGCAAAATACAGAATGTGGGACAGCAGACATACAATTTAGGGGTGAAGTAGCATTCCAGGCAGAGTGGGATAAGTGATCTGTAGACATTAGGTGTCCTGTCGAATCTGTGTGCATGCATGCGTGTGTGTGTGTGTGTGTGTGTGTGTGTGTGTGTGTGTGTGTGTGTGTGTGTGTGTGTGTGTGTGTATCTGGCAGCAAAGTCCTATTTTCCTATCCATAACTTTCTTTAGCAAACAAGTCTGTATTTAAACTGGTTTGTGGTTGAGAACCAACCACCTGCCCCCGAAAACCTCTCACACCACCTCTCCTGTTTTGTAAGGGAGAGGCCAGGAAAGAAAGGAGCTCAGAGAGTTGCTTTTATGGCTGAATGTGGGCCAGGAGGAAGCCAGCGAACTTGAAAGAGAAAGTAAACTATCTTCTGGTAAATAAATGTCTCCCCATTAGAAAGGAGGAGGTTAGGAGGGGATTTTGGGTAGTTTTTGGAGATGCCATTTCTGAAAATTGATTTGGAGTGGTGAGGGTGAGTCGGAGTTAGGAAACCTACTCAGTGGGGGTGTTACCTTCCCCTGTTTTGTGGATTGCTTTTTTTTTTCCTTTTGGTTTTGGGGCCACACCCAGTGATCCTCAGGGGTGACTCCTGGCTGTGAGCTCAGAAATCGCTCCTGGCTTGGGGGACTTTATGGGACACCCGGGGATCAAACTGTGGTCTGTCCTGCCACTGTACCACTACTCAGGCCCCATGTGGATTGCTTTAATTGGGGTGTGTTAGCCTGACCTTGTTCTGAGAACTGAAATGTGAACTTAACCACCTGCTTCACAAAAGCTTCCCCAAATGCCACTTTTCTGATCTTTCTAATGTTAATTTTGTTTTCTTTTGAGCACACACTTTTCCTGATAGAACACATTAGATTCTCTTTTGTTCTCCCTTTCACTTCCCCCATCCACCCAAATGCAACCCTGGAAACCGCAAAAAACCCAAGACGTTAGCAATGTAATTACTGTCCATAAAAACCAAGCACAGTGCGATATATTGCATGGAATTAGCATTAAAATAGGTAGCCTTTGAATGTTTTTCCTGTTTGTGGTTTTGACACCATAAATATTTAATATCTGACTGCCTGACAAATCAGTTTTGTATTTTTTTTGTATTTGGGCCTCTTTTATCAATATACTTAGGAAAAACACATTTATTGAAAGCATAATTAAAACAAAATAGAATGCACACTTGCCCTCCTCTCCTACGATGGGTATTTTATTTTTTCTTTTCTTTTTGTTTTGTTTTTCTTTTGTTGTTGATGCTTTAGGACCACACCCAGCAATGCTCAGAGATTTTTTTTTTGAGGGGTGGGGGTCCTCACCTGGCAGCGCTCTGGGGTTCCTGGCTCTACGCTTAGAAATCGCCCCCGGCAGGCTCGGGGGACCCTATGGGATGCCTGGATTTGAACCAACATCTTTCTGCATGCAAGGCAAATGCCTTACCTCTGTGCTATCTTTCTGGCCCTAGAGCATTTAGTTTTTGTTCTCTTTCCTCTAACTTATTTTGTTTAACACAGTGCCCTCCAGTTCCATCCATGTTGTAGGCAGCTGTGTGATTGCTTCTTTACTTCATTCTATTGTATATATCACAGAGGTATTCCACAACTTCTTTATCTATCCACCTGACATTGGACATTTAGATGGGTTCCATACCCTGGCTGTTGTGTTAAGTGCTGCATTGAAAACAGATGTGTGTATTTGGTTTTTGACCCACACCTAGTGATCCTCAGTGGTTACTCCTACACTTAGGAATCAATACTATTGGTGTTCGGGAGATCTTATGGGATGTCAGGGGTCCAACCTGGGTGAGCTGCATGCAAGGTAAGCACCCTATCCACTGTACTATCACTCCAGCTCCAATTTATTTAGGCTACATTTATAGTTCTTGGGGGACCAGATGTAGTGCGGGTGATCAAACCTGGGTCTGCGGTATGCAAGGTAAGCATTTATTTTATTTTTATTTATTTATTTATTTATTTTGGTTTTTGGGCCACACCCAGCGATGGTCTGGGGTTACTCCTGGCTGTCTGCTCAGAAATAGCTCCTGGCAGGCACGGGGGACCATATGGGACACTGGGATTCGAACCAACCACCTTTGGTCCTGGATCGGCTGTTTGCAAGGCAAACGCCGCTGTGCTAACTCTCCGGGCCCTCATTTATTTTTTTTTAAGGTAAGCATTTTTTAAATTTGTTTTTGGGCTTTACCTAGCAGTGCTCAGGGATCAGTCCTGGTGGAGCTTGGAGGAGCATAATGAGGTGCTGGGGATTGAACGTGGATTGGCCACATACACGGCAAGTCTTTTTATCCCTGGATGTTATAATTGATTTAATCTCCTAACAATTAGCATAGATTGTAAGATCTAAAGAAAAGAATCATAGTATATATTTTCATATTTGTCTTTTTTTGTTTTTGTTTTTGTTTTTGGGTCAAACCCGGTGGTGCTCAGGGGTTACTCCTGGCTGTCTGCTCAGAAATAGCTCCTGGCAGGCACGGGGGACCATATGGGACACCGGGATTCGAACCAACCACCTTTGGTCCTGGATCGGCTGCTTGCAAGGCAAACACCACTGTGCTATCTCTCCGGGCCCTCATATTTGTCTTTGAACACTTGTCTGTGTATATATAATATATATGTTATATATATATATATATAGGGCCTCATCTGGTGGTGTTCAGTTATCACTCCTAGTGAACTATATTGGGAAACTGGGATTGGACCTAGGTCAAATGTGCATGTACAAAGGTTTTTTTTTTTTTTTTTTTTTTTTTTTTTGGCAAACACCTTACCAGGTGTACTATATATATATATATATTTAATGTTTTAGTGGTATGCATGCTATTTGGAAATGCAGCTTTTTGGTTACTTGAGTGCTTATTTATTCTCTTAAATATAATCTTCCAATCTTTCATTGATTTTTGTTTGGGGTTACATCTGACAGTGCTCAGGGGGGCTACTCTTGTCCTTGGGAGTTTGCTCAATGAGACTTGGGGGACCTTGAGGTGCCAGGGATTGAACTTGGACCTTCTACATGTAAAGCATGCAGTCAGCCCACTGAATTAATTTTCTGCCCCCCCCCTTTTTTTTTAACTTGTTATTTATGTGCCTATGATGCTAGGCTTCCGCTTTCATTAATTCAACTACTTCATTCCCCAAATACAATAAACTTCTGTCCAGGCTTGGTGAAAGCAGAGGTTGTTTTGTTCTGCTTTTGTTCCCTTGGATAGATTATTCACTGATGATTCTGTTCGAACTGTAACAGCAATTCTCAGAGTGTGGTTCATGAGATGCTATTTTTACACAAAAGGATGACTGATATACCAGTGGAATTTTATACAAATTTCCTTCCCTTCTCAATTCCTTCTTTCCTCCCTCCTTCCTTTCTTTTCTTTTTCCCTCCCCTTCCCATCCCCTTTCTTTTCGTTTCCTTTTGTTTCCTCACTCAGCATTGCTCAAAGACTCTGTATTTAGGGATATGCAGTGTCACGTATGGAACTGGGTTCAGCCACATGCAAGGCAAGCACTCTAACTCCTGCATCATCTCTCTGGCCCCTCAGATTAATTTCTATTACAATTTCTTGATTTGGGGGGCGGTCCTAGGGGTGTCAAAGGCAGTGCACCGAGGCTACTGCTAGAATGCTGCTTGTGGACCTCTCCCAGCTGTGTTACGGCTTGATCAGGTGCCTTGATCAAACTCAGGCTTTCTGATGCAAAACCCAGATACTAGTTCTCTGAATTATCTGTCAGGTCTCCAATGGACATTTCTAGTGACAATCTTTATGTCTGTTCTGTTTTGGGGCCACACTTAGGGATGCTCCGAGATCACTCTTGCATTAAGTATCCCAGAATTATTCCCACTGTGTGTATATGTGTGGATGGTGGAGATGCAGGGCACGTGACAACATATGGGATACTAGAGATCTAATCCGGCTCATCCACATACAGGGCAAGACTCCTACTCACTATACTATTTCTCCAGCCCCTTCTAGTGTTAATCTCGGTCTAGAAAGAATGGTGTTTAAAGTCTATAGGTATTGTTCTGTTTCAGATTTGACTTTATAATAATGCTTTCATTTAGTACATGTAAAATAAATAAAGCTCTCATTTCCCTTCTTGCAGTTGTAAAACATTCCAGGAGAAATTTCCTGTTGGGGATGAACAGCAAAGATAAGACTGGTCTGGGAGTGTAAACACTCCCAAGTTTGTATTCTGTATTCTGGCTCTATCTGTGGTCACTTAAGATTTCTGTCCTTATCTTGTAAAATGAAAATAAACATTTTGTTGATAGGATTGTTATATTATCTTGGCCACCTCAGGGTTCTCTGGGTGAGTGATGGACTGGAAAGTCCAATGTGAATTCTTGCTTCATGAATAATACAGTTGGAATTATGTTTCTAAATTCTTTTCAGTTCAATTCAATTCTTAGGTTCTTTCTAATTATTTTCCTTTCTAAGTCATGGCCACTACCTCACTTAAATTGTTAGGTTATAAGCCTATGAGTGATTGAGTTTTTCCTGAATCTTCTCCTATGTGGTTACTAATGGATAAAACCAGATATATATTTTTTTATTTTATGTTTGGGCCACACCTGGTGACATTCAGGATTTATTCCTGGATCTGCACTTAGGAATCATTCCTGGCAATACTTAGTGACCATAAAGGATGCCAGGGATCGGGCCCCATTATGTCTTATGTACGTGCCCTACCCAATGTACTATCTCTTCAACTCTATCTTCAAAAGTGTTTACATCATGCCAACCTATGTACAATAAGGTCCTTTACTCTTCTACTTATATTTATTTTAATAAGTCTTTCCTAGAAAAGCATATCTTAAGCTTTACTTTGTTATACTTGCCATTGATTTTAAGAAACCTTTAGCAGGGGTCTCAAACTCCCGGCCCACGGGCCGTTTGCGGGGGGGGGGGGGCCTACAACATTTTGTGGCCCTGCCCTAGAGGAATCTTTTTTTGTTTTGTTTTGTTTTAGTTGTTTGGGTCACACCCCCCAATGTTCAAGGCTTACTACTGACTTTGCACTCAAGGATCACCCTGACTTTGCCTCCTGCGGCCCCCAGGTAAATTGACCCCTGCTTTACAGCATTTTTAAGGCTATGCTAAGATTCGAGGTTGGAAAGTGTCTGGCCTTAAAAGTTGAGGGCAGGGGCTGAAGAAAATAGAGCAATTGTAAGCTTGTCTTGTATGTAGCAAGCCCAGGTTCAATCTCTTGACCCAACAGATGGTTCCCTGAGTCCTGCCAGGAGTAATCTCTTGAGTGAAGCCAGGAACAAGTCCTGAGCACCACCAGTTTTTCAAAAACTGAAAAAGAAAACAAAGTTTATATAGTGGATAAGGGTGCAGTGTGTAACTATGGGAAACCCACTGCCCTTGGTAGCTATGGCAGCGTATGAATGGAAAATGGTTTTTCTCTCTTCAGCCACATAAAATTAATGCGCCAGATTAAAATTTCCAAACATAAAATAGGAAAAGCTTGCTTAATAGGAAAAATGACTTATTTCCTCAATTATATCATTATATACTTATATAGAGGAAATTATATGAAAATTATATTCTGATTTCCACTTGGATATAATTTAAGTCTTATGTGTCAGCTTTATTTTTATTTTGAAAATATTTTTCATAAAGCTAAGTTTAATTAAGGTACAGAGGGTAGGACGTTTGCCTTGCATGCAGCTGACTAGGATTCTATTCGATAGCCCTATATGGTCCTGGAACCCTGCCAGGAGGGATCCCAGAGCCAGGAAAAAGCTCTCAGTACACTTTGAGGTATGGCCCAAACCAGAAGGAAAAATAGCTAAATTTCGTAAAAAATTAGTTGACCAACCTTAATTTTTGTTTTCTGATACAGAAATCAAACCTTAGGGCTTCACATGCAAGGCAGGTGTTCTACCACTGAACCTCAGGCCTTGTCATTGGACTATATTGTAGAACAGTTTTAGGTTCATGAGAAAATTAGGCAGATTTCAGGTTTTCCTATTGTTTATTTTTTCATCAGTGTAACACATTTGCTAATACTGATAACCTAGTATTGATACATTATAAGTAACCTATGTCCATGGTTTACATTTAGGCTTTCTTCTGTTATATGGATTATGATTTTTCTTTTTTTAGTTTTTGGTTCATACCTGGTGATGTAGAGGAGTTATGCTAGGTTCTGCATTCAGGAATTACTCCTGGCAGTGCTCAGGGAACCATATGGGATGCTGGAGAACTAACCCAGGTTGACTTTGTGCAAGGCAAGTGCCTTATCCATTGTACTATTGCTTCTGTCCCAGGTGTAGAAAGTTTTTTGTGTTTCCTCCTGGTTCTGTGCTCACAGATCACTCCTAGCAGATTTTGGGGACCAAATGGGATTCCAGGGATTGGACCTGGGTTAGTCATGTGCAAAGGCAAGTGTCCTACCTACTATCTCTCAGGAGCCCTCGTACATGAATTTTGGCAAACATGTAATAAATGCATCTAACATTACAGTATCATAAAATACAATTTTCTTGCCAGAAAAACCCCTTTCACTCCACCTTTTAATTCTTCTTGAGTCCTTGAAAGCCTGTCATCTTTTTTTTTTTTTTTTAAGTCCAGTAGTGCTCAGGGCTTAACCCTGTTTTGGGGCTCAGGAATTATTGAGTAGGTATGGGGGACCATATGAGGGCCCCAGGGATAGAACCCTGGTTGACTGTGTGCAACGCAAACACTCTACCTGCTGTACTATTCATTTGGGCCCAACCTCTGATTTTTTACTCTTCCCCTGGTTTGTTCATTTCCAGAATGTCAAATACATAGTCTTTCAGATCTCCTTCTTTTAGCAATACTCAAATTACACCATGTCTTTTCTTAGCTTGATAACATTTTATTTATTTTTTTTGGTTTTTCGGGCCACACCCATTTGATGCTCAGGGGTTACTCCTGGTTAGCACTCAAAAATTGCCCCTGGCTTGGGGGGACCATATGGAACGCTGGGGGATCGAACCGCGGTCCTTCCTTGGCCAGTGCTTGCAAGGCAGACACCTTACCTCTAGCGCCGCCTCGTCAGCCCCTATAACATTTTTCTTATCACTGAATAGTTTTTCATTGTTTCATATATAGTTTTGTTTGTCCAATCCCTATTGAAGGGTAAATCTTGATTACTTCCCAGATTTGGCAATTATAGATAAAACTGTTGTAAGCATTCATATGCAGTTTTTTTTTTTTTGGGTGGGGGTCACATCCAGTAGTGTTCAGGACTTAACTCCTGGCTCTGTGCTTGGGGATAATTTCTGGCAGTTGCTCAGGAATATTGAGTGCTGGAGATCAAACCAGGGTCAGTAATGTGCAAAACAAGTGCCGTACCCGTTATACTACCCCTCTGGACTCTAAAGGTTTTTTGTCTGGGGGTGGGAAGAGGGCTGAAAAGCTGGAGCACGGGCCCGGAGAGATAGCACAGCGGCGTCTGCCTTGCAAGCAGCCGATCCAGGACCAAAGGTGGTTGGTTCGAATCCCGGTGTCCCATATGGTCCCCCGTGCCTGCCAGGAGCTATTTCTGAGCAGACAGCCAGGAGTAACCCCTGAGCACTGCCGGGTGTGGCCTAAAAACCAAAAAAAAAAAAAAGAAAGAAAAGCTGGAGCACGTGTTTTGCATGAGGAGCCCCTGTTTGGATTCCTGGCACTACATGGTTCCCTAACACTTGAGCACTGACTGCTAAGAGTATCAAGTTTCTTCCTCTAACCAAAAAAAAAAAAAAGCCAAAACCTTTTTATCTGACATAAAATTCTCTTTCGCAACTCCAGGTCATACAGAAGGAACAAATGTAGGGATGGCAAATACTTGCCTCTTCCCCTACTAAATTTTATCTTTAAACTCTCCCGAGTCTATCTCTCCTGCTTAAAGAACCAGTCTAAAGTCCAGACATATTATCTCTTTGCCCCTGTGTACCATATGTTGCACAGAGTATTGATTTCTACTTAAGACCTGAATATTTCCGAGCCGAGATGAGTTGGAAGGAGGAGAAATATTGAAGATGTATAAATCACTTGTGGGGATCAAACGCGATTACTAGAGGTCATTCTTTTCTGGCTCTTACAGTATCTTACAGAGACTTTAACATAAAAAGATTTTATATTGGGCGGTGGCCAGAGAGATAGGGACAGTTGATAAGGCACTTGCCTTGCATGTATCCAACCTACGTTTGATTCCTTGAGCATTGCTAGGAATGATCACTTAGCACCGAAGCCAAGAGTAAGCCCTGAGTACTGTTGGTGTAGCCCCCAAACCAAATATGTATAACCACATATATAATATCATACAAATATTTATGTATATATGTGTACATATACATATATGTATTATATATACATATATATATATATATATTTCAGAGAGGTGTTTAGGACAAATAGGCTGGAAGCAGCAGCTTCTGAGCTGTGCCATACCCACAGGTCAACCCCATTCTCCACCAGTCATTAGCCTATCTTGTTTTTTGTTTTTTTTGGTGTTTTTGTTTTGTTTTTGTTTTTTGTTTTTTATTTTTTTGCTTTTTGGGCCACACCCTGTGGTGATCAGGGGTTACTCCTGGCTATGCACTCAGAAATCGCTCCTGACTTGGATGACCATATGGGACGCGGGGGGATCGAACCCCAGTCAGTCCTAGGTTAGCGTGTGCAATGCAAATGCCCTACCGCTTGCGCCACCACTCTGGCCCCTAACCTATCTGTTTTTGACTTGTTTTCTTTCATTTGCTTTTATTTGAGGGGGGTGCAGCCACTGTTGTGGCTACTCCAGGTAAGTAGCAGTTTAGCTGGCAGTTTATCCTGGTGGCACTGGGGGACCCGTCCTGTCTTGAATTGAACCACGGTCTCCAAAATACAAAGCCTGTGCTCCAGGCCACACTTCTCACACCTTTTTCATTCCCCAAGTATTGATGAAGCTCAGTCAATTCCCAGCAATATTGGGGGTGGGGCATGCCAGGGCTACATTGGTGAGTGCACCCAAGTTCCTGGAGTGGGGTTGAGGGCTGCCATCTTGAGGCCCACATCAGAATCTCAGATATGCAAGGCATTTTCTCTACCCCTTAAACCCCATTCCTAGTAATCAACATTCTTTTTTTTTTTTTTTTTTTTTTTTTGGTTTTTGGGGTCATACCCGGCAGCACTCAGGGGTTACTCCTGGCTCTGCGTTCAGAAATCGCTCCTGGCAGGCTCGGGGGAGCATATGGGATGCCAATGCTGGGATTCGAACCACCGTCCTTCTGCATGCAAGGCAAAACGCCTTACCTCCATGCTATCTCTCCAGCCCCCGAACCCAGCATTTTAAAACCATTTCAATTAAATCATTAATTCTGAATTTTATTTTGATTAGATGACTATTGTTCATTCATAAACAAAGTAGCACATTATGATTATGTTCACTTTTACACAGAAATCTGGTTATTTTCCTTTTTTCTCATAATTTTTCTGATCAGATGCTTTTTTGGCTACACCCAGCAGAACTCAGGAGGGACCATATAATACTGGAAATTGAACCTAAATCTTCTGCATGCAAAAAAACATGCACTCAGCCTTTGAGTTATCTCTTCTCTCCAGCCTGTTAATGTTTTATTTTGAGGGGGTTTGCTTTGGGCCACATCTAGGTGTGCTTAGCGGCTGACTCCTGGCTCTGTAAGCAGGGATCACTTCTGGTGGGGTTTAGGGAACCATGTGGTACCAGGAATCAAACTGGAGACATCCACATTGCAAGACAAGCACCTCACTCCCGGTGCTATCTCTCCAGTCCCTCATAATATTTTTATTCTAAAGTACTTTGTTTACATATATTTTGTTAATTTTCCTCAGTGTTCAATAGTCCTTTAAAACCCCTTACCTTTTACTTCAATAAATAGTTGATGCTCTGTTCATAATTCTCTTTTTATTTGTTTGGGTTTTATTATATTTTAGTTTTTGTTATTGGGCCATACCCAGCAGTACTAAGGGATCATTCCTGGCTGGCTCAGGAGACCATATAGGTTACAGGGAGTTGAATGAACCCAGATCAGTCACATGCAAGGCAAGTGCCCTCCCCACTGTACTTTGGCCTCAGTCCCTGTTCTTGTTTTTTTGCTTGTTTGTTTGGGGGCCATACCTGGAGGTTCTCAGGAATTACTACTGGCTCTTTACTCAGAATTACTACTGGTAGGCTCAGGGGACCACATTGGATGCCAGATATCGAACCCAGGTTGACCTATTCTTTATGCTATCACTTGGACCCCCAGCTCCTGTTCTTGATTCTCTTGGCAGCTAGCTCTTCCCTTTCTTTCCCTAGTCCCTTTTATTCTGGGTTGCTTTTTCTCTTTCTTGGGAACATTCTTTCTTTCCTAGACCCCCATCCAGGCCTACCTCTTCCTGGCTTTCTTGTTTCACTCATTGAGATAATGTTTTAGTGCCTATAATTTGAAGGCATTCTTGGCTCAGTTAATTTAGAACCAGTTAGTGTTTGTGTTCAAAGTCTGATGTTCTGATAATGTCTGATATACTCAAAGAGACCTGGACTTTTCTCTGGAGCTTTGTACAATTGCTTTATTCACAGTCTTCTCAAATGTCACCGGATATGCTTTGTATGGGGCTTTTGTCACTGATTTAATATAATATAGGTGCTAGGAGGCCCCTTTCAAGGCTGATAAGGGAAATTCTGATTTCTTTGGTGATTGTTAATCACACCTTAACATTTTCCCTTCCTCTTTCTCTCAGTGAAATCTTTTATTCAGATGAGTGAATCTGGACAAATTGAGTTGTTTTTCTGCTTTTCTCTGCTTCTATTTTCCATCTTTTGTGTTGTTCATTCTAGGGAGTTTCCTTGCATGCCTTTCAAACCTTCTGCTTGATCTTAAATTCTGGCTGTCATGTTGAATTTCAAGAGTTCATTTTCAGTGTCCCCTTTCTTCATTTTTTTTTTATCCGCTTCCTGTTAACGACAGAATGTAAATAGTCTCTTTTAGGACATTATATATAGCTTGTGAAATTTCTGGGTGCTCCTAGTATCATTGGCTCCCCAGAATCTCTTGCCTGCCTGTCTGTCATGGTGGAGGCTTTCCTCAATAGCGTGACAGTCCTTAGTTACTGCTCTGTGGTATCTTGTTCTTGCTGGGTTGGCTGTATTGTTGGGGTTTGCTGGAGTGACTGGCTTCGGGCACTGAGAGCTGACTCATGTGACTTCTCACCACCTCTCCCAGTCTGAATTCAGTGACTTCTGTTCTCTGCTGTGCAGATGTCCTCAAGTTTGGACAAGGTTTTCTCCAGACCATAAGCATTCGAGCTTCTGCTGAGTTCAGAGAGTTTGTGGAGGAATCCTACTGCTCTTTCTCAGACTGTTTCAGAAAGTTCTCTTATTCTCAGCCTGATCTCTTCAATCTGGAAATCCCCTCCCGAGGCATGTTTTGGTTTTCTCAGCTGAGCCATTTCTCACATTGTAATTTTTATTGCTAATTGTTCACTGTCACTGTTTTTTTTATTTGTTAGTTTGTTTCTTGGGCAATACCCGGAAATGCTCTCACAGGGGTTCCTCCTGGCTCTGCACTCAAAAATTACTACTCCTGGTTGACTTGGGAGACTTTATGGAATGCTGGGGATCAAATCTAGGTCGATTGTGTATAAGACAAGCTCCCTACTAGCATTCTGACACAAGTGCTGTGCTTTTGTATTCATGGCCAGTCTTTGCTGTCATTCAGTAGGCCTTGAGTCTTGTTTTTGTTATTGTTTGTTGTTGTTTTGTTTTGCTTTTTTTGGGCTACACCCTGTGACACTCAGGAGTTACTCCTGACTATGTGCTCAGAAATCGCTCCTGAGGGATCATATGGGACGCCAGGTCCATCCTGGATCGGCTGCATGCAAGGCAAACGCCCTAACGCTGTGCTATCGCTCTGGCCCCAAGTTTTTGTTGTTGTTTTTTTGTGTGTGTGTGTGTTTTGGTTTTTTTGGGCATGTGTGTGTTTGTGTATGTGTGTGTGTGTGTGTGTTTTGGTTTTTTGGGCCACATCCGTTTGATGCTCAGGGGTTACTCCTGGCTAAGCGCTCAGAAATTGCCCCTGGCTTGGGGACGCTGGGGGATCCCAACCGAGGTCCTTCCTTGCTTGCAAGGCAGACCCCTTACCTCTAGCGCCACCTCACCAGCCCCATGTGTTTTGTTTTGTTTTGTTTTTGTGAAACAAAATAGAGTTTACTGAAAGAAATTTAGAGATGGGCCAGAGAGATAGTACAGCAGGTAGGATGTTTACCTTCCATGTGATTGACCTGAGTTCAATTCCCAAAACCCCTTATAGTCCCCCAAAAGCACCATCAGTAATGATCTCTGAGCACAGAGCCAGGAGTAAGCCCTGAGCACAGCCATGTGTGTCCTAAAACAGAGAGAAAGTGAGGGGAGAAGAATAATTATTCAAGAGAACACAGGTAGTGTTTGTACAGCCAATACAGACAGATTGGATCTCTAGCACCACCTGTGGTCTCCCAAGCACTGATTTGGATCAATGCAACACAAAAACTGGGAATGCCTATGCATACAAAAACTGTATGCCTCACAAACACACACACAAAAAATGTGACAGCTGAGGACAGTGGTAGAGCATGTGTCTTAGAAGCTCAGGATCCAATTACCCAGCACTGAGAAGGAAGCAAACAAACCCAGGGTCTCATATGCAAGGTAAGTGCTCTTTGCTGAGTTATCCTTGACCTAAAAATCTCTCTCTTTTTTTTCTCCACTGTGCCAGGGGAGTCAAACCCAGGTCTCCTGAAAGTAGGGCATGCATTTTCCCATTGAGCTACATCCCCAGCCAAAGCCTTCTCCTTTCATATATATGTGTATTAAAATTTTGGTTTGGGGGCTATATCCAGCAGTGCTTAGGCTTTGTGCTCAGGAGCAAGTACCAGGAATTTAACTTGAGTTGGGCACATGCAAGGCAAACATCCTATCCACTGTGCTATTGCTTCAGTCTCTGTTTTTTTGTTTTTGTTTTGTTTTGTTTTGGGCCGCACCCAGTGATACTAAGGGGTTACTCCTAGCTCTGCACTCAGAAATTGCCCCTGTCTTGGGGGATCATATGGGATGCCAGGGGATCGAATCACAGTCTGTCCTAGGACAGCCACGTGCAAGCCAAACGCCCTACCGCTGCGCCACTGCTCTGGCCCCTTCAATCTCTTTTTTTAAAAACATTATTTTCTCATGGAACTTGAACTCTCTCTGAGGACTTTAATGCCAGGTTAATAAAATGTGATTCTAGTTTCCAAGTGCAACAAAATACCCTTGTTTTAGTGGGATGAAGCAGCAGCTCTGTGTTTAGTTTCTGGCTCTGCAGTGGAGTTGAAAAAGATGCCTCCTGGAGACTGGTGTGGCTTATCTGGTGTCTGGAAACAGATACTGTTGGGCTCTGCTTCCCTCTGCTGTGTGAGTCCAGATGCACCCTGTACATCCGGGAGCAAGTATCTCCAGGCACCTCTCTGCTCGCCTGGGCTGCCGCTCCCAGGCATGCTGGGTTTTTGCTGGGTTCCGGAACCCAGCGGAAGCAGCAGTTCCTTGGAAGTTACACATGGACACTTGCATCACACTCTGTGGTTTGAAGTAGTTGTGGGCTTAGTCAGAGTCCAAGGGAGGTGACAAAAATCTGGGGGGGGCTTATCAAAGAACCCAAGGCCAGATTTCACAACCCACCCCAAATGCCCTTTGATTTTGAGGTTCTGCCCCCATCACTGATGACCTTAAAGGAAGGAGATATAGGGCCAGAGCAATAGCACAGTGGTAGGGCATTTACTTTACATGTGGCCAACCTGGATTCAATTCCTAGCATTCCATATGGTCCCCCAAGCCTGCCAAGAATGCTTTCTGAGCACAGAGCTAGGAGTAACCCCTGGGCACTGATGGGCATGGCTCAAAAAACAACAACAACAACAAAAAAACAACAACAGAAGATGTGACACCTGTGTTACATGAGCATAATATCTCAGCTCAATGCTCTGTGCTAAGTAAACTAGGATGTCATTAATATCTTTTGGAGGAAATAGAACCTTAGAGAGAAAGTGTCCTGAACAAATCTGTGTGAAGTGTCTCTTTTCAACAAGTTTTGGGCTTGTTGAAGTCTTAAGTCTGTGACTTTGAGACGTGGAAATTAAAAAAACTTTCTCAGCTTTTTATCAGTCTCCTGTCTTAGGAGACTATTAATCACATATGCACATTCTAGATCAGTCTTAGCGTGACTCTTGCATTTGGGCTTTGGCCAAAGGTAACAGTTTCCATAAGTTTTTTCTACCAACTTGCCTTCTCCTCTCTTCAGTTGCCCTCCAGCTTGGAAAGTTTGACATTACATTTGTTTGCCCAACCCAAATTGTTTCGCCAAAGCTTGATTCCATCTTTTTTTATTTTTATTTTGGGATTTGGGTCACAATTGCTTCAAGGCTACTTTTGGGCTCTGATCTCGGGGGTCACTCCCATTGCTGCTCAAGGGACCTTATGATGCTGGGGGTCTAACCCAGGTCTCCCATAGGCAAAGTCTTTTTAAACTTGGCAGCTTAGGGCTAGAGAGATAGTACAGGGGTTAATAATGCACTTGCCTTGTACATAGTCGACCCTGATTTGATTCCCAGCACCGCATAAGTTCCCCTAACACTATCCGGGCTTACTCATGAGCCAGGAATGGTCCTCAGAAACCACAGGGGATAGCCCCTTATTCCCCCAAAAGTAGTAAAATATAGTACTTGCCCCACCCCACCCCAAATCAAAGACATGCCAGGAGCCTGGGTTTCATCCCTGGCACCTCACACTAACCCCACCTCTTATAAGGCGACAGTAACTCCTGGGGGGAAAAATATGCCCAGATTTCCTTCTGATCAACTTGTTTTCCTGCTTCCTGTTTTGCTAATTTCTCACAGATGCTTTAGCCTAAAATGCTACCATTCAGTGAGTGAGCTATCTCATAACTCGAAAGAGGCAAAAGGAGCAGGAAAAACTCAGATATACCAGCCTAGCAGTTGATCACATTGGGCCCCTACGAACAGGATGGGGCAAGTCCCCTGGTAGCTGTTCACACAGACCCATCCTACAACTGCTTGTTTGTTTAGTTTTTGTATTGGTGGGGGCACACGGCAGTGTTCAGGAGTTACTCCTGGCTTTTTGCTCAGAAATAGCTCCTGGCAGGCTCGGGGGACCATATGGGATGTCAGGAATCGAACCCAGGTTGGCCAGTGCAAGGTAAACACACTACCGCTGTGCTATCACTCCAGTCCCTTTTTTTTGTTTGTTTGTTTTGTTTTGTTTTGTTTTATTTTTGCCACCCTTCAACTGCTATCACACAAATAGCCAAGCTTCACTGCTTTCCCATTAGTCTCTATAGAGATTCCTAACCGACAAACACTGCAGGTGTACCTGTTTTGAGACATCACCAGGGACTCTTTGGAGCTGGGGCTGGCCACTGCCCCATTCTCTCTGTATTTCTGGAAGTCCTGGCAGCCACACCTGCTAATCAGTGCTGCTGCCATATCGTCTCATTTGCCCGGCTCACAGATTTTCAAAGACCTGGACTCTATTATTTTATTACTGGCTTCCCAGTAGGAATACACCAAATTAAATGTGAAATTATCATAGAAGTCACAGCCAGTGGTCCTCAAACTATGGCCCACGGGCCACATATTGTATTTGTATCTGTTTTGTTTCTTCATTGCAAAATAAGATATATGCAGTGTGCATAAGAATTCGTTCATAAGTTTTGTTTTTACTATAGTCAGACCCTCCAATGGTCTGAGGGACAGTGAACTGGCTCCCTGTTTAAAAAGTTTGAGGACCCCTGCTAAGCCTAACGGACAAAACCAGTGATAAATGCTATTTTAGCAACAGACAGCTTAGTAAGCCTTCAGACAATGACATTGTGGGATAAGACTATTTTCACAAATTTTCTTTTAATGAAGTTTTTTTTTTGTTGTTGTTGTTTGTTTTTGGGTCATAACTGGCAGGGCTCGAGGAATCACTCCTGGCAGGCTCAGGGGACCATATGAGATGCCAGGGATCAAACCTGGGTTGGACACACATGAGGCAAATGCTGTATAGGCTATGCTATCACTCTGGCCCCTCAACGAAACTTTTTTTCCCTATAATTTCATTATCATTTAGTTGTATCAAGCAATATTGAGTGAATTGTTCAGACTGCTAAGGGGCAGGTTTTGGGATATATGGGAAACTAGAGAGAACGCTGGAAGGAATGTTATCCCAGTGGTGGTATTGGTGTTGGGACATTGAATGCCAGAAATAATTGTATTATGAATAACTCTGTAAACCACAGTGTTTAAAATAAATAAATTTAATACAAAAATATAAATAAAAAATTAAAACCACTGCCACTGGTGGCATTACATGTCCCATTTCTGCTCTCCGTTAGACTTTCCAACACCTCTTCTAGCTTGGACTGGTGCCCACAGCAACTGGCACAGGCGTCTGAGACTTCTCTTATTTTCAGGCCATTACCTCCATGTGCTTTGCTGGCAACTCTCCTATATCATTGTGATTTAGAGCTTCTAACTGGGTATTCGATTTAAGATGTCAAATGATCATTTCCTTTGTAGCTTCCTTTACTCACATTTACACACACAAATGAATGGAAAATAAATCCCCAGGTTGTGAGATCACCCCACGAGCTGTGTTTTCAGCCCCAGGCAGACAGGTCTAAAGAAGCAGGGTAGTGGTGAAGAATTAATAAATCAAGCCAGTCAGGAAAGAATCATGGAGTTAGTTTGCTTCTTGCCTTGTGGTGTCTCTGAGTACACCAAACTAAAACTGACCTTTCTTTATTAACTCACTACAAAATTCACTGAGGGTGGAGGGTGAAGGTGGGCTTTTACATATCAAAGAGATCGGTTTAAAGCAAAGAGGAAGATGGGGAATACCTTTGTTTTGGGTTAATAGCTGGGTGTCATCTTACAGATGAACACTAACCTCTTGTTGCAAAAACAACAAGAGGAGCCAGAGAGTTAGTGCTACAGGTTAGGCACTTGCTTTGTATGCAGCTGACCTGAGTTTTATTTTATTTTATTTTATTTTTATTTTTTTGGTTTTTGGTTTTTGGGCCACACCCAGCGGTGCTCAGGGGTTACTCCTGGCTGTCTGCTCAGAAATAGCTCCTGGCAGGCACAGGGGACCATATGGGACACCGGGATTCGAACCAAACATCTTTGGTCCTGGATAGGCTGCTTACAAGGCAAACGCCGCTGTGCTATCTCTCCGGGCCCCCTGAGTTTTATTTTTAACATCCCATAGGATACCCGGAACACTGCCAGGAGTGACTCCTGAGTGCAGAGCCAGGAATAACCCCTGAGCATTGCCAGATGTGGTCCCAAAATAAAACAAAGTTTCTCCTGAGCAGATACTAATGGTCACAGTGCTCAGAATGGTCAAATCTGTGTTAGCAGCTGCATCTAAAGAAAGCAGATCTGCTCTGCCATAAGTGACTGGTCATCCGGAGGTTTTTCTAGTGAGTAGCAAAGCATCCTGAGGAACTACAGATGTGAAAGGAATCACACTCGTTTAAGACAAGTTGCCAGCAGGGCTCGCGTGATAGATAGTACAAGTATTATCCTTGCATGCAGCCCATCCAGGCATCCCATATGATGTCTCAAGTCTGCCAGGAGTAATTCCTGAGTACAGAGCCAAAAGTAACTCCTGAGTACTTCCAAATGTGGGTCCCCCACCCCCAATAAAAAGGCAGGCTGCCAAGGCAACTTCTATACCCTGGTGATACTCAGGATTAGCTCTGTGCTCAGGGATCAGCCCTGGCAGTGCTGAAAGGTATCTATTAACTTTTTTCCAGTACATCTTTTTTTAGTCCACATGAGACAGTGTGTGGTGGGATACTGAGGGTGGTGCTTGTATGTGTGGTACATGTGCTTGTATATGGTGTGGGGAATGGTAGATATCATTATGAGCCCCCACGCTGAACTCACGGTGCCCAGGTTGCTGACAGTCATAGCAGTGACAATCACAAGTCAGTGAGTTGTAGATCAAGTATCAGTGACAGTGAGGGAAGAGAGGCAGATGGTGGGCAGTGCCCAGAGAGGCCTGGGGTTTTTGAACAGCTGAAAGATGGGCAGAGGGAGTGCCAGTTTGGTGAGCAGCACAAGTGCCACGGGTCACATGAACCCTGCTTATAAACACGCGTGCTTTGTGCTTGATGCCGTGAGCGTCCTGCCTGGGAGCTAAGGCCTCTCTTTCCCCTTTTTTTCAGAAGAGGAAGCAATGGTACAGATAGCCTCAGTCACTCCCTAGTCCCCTTGGTCTGAAGGCACAGCAGACTGTGGCCTTCTTAGGATCTGTCTTGTGTTCCTGCCTAAGGACAGTACAGCCAGCACGGGAGCTACAACAGGGGAAAAGTAGCCTCTAGTCTGTCTGGTGAAGTCTTCTGTGGCTACTTAACTAGCATGCTCTTGTGCTGACTAACTTAAAAGCTCTTGTGGTGGCCTAGGTTACTTTGGCCCTGAGGCTTTGGACTGTTGTTCTTTCGCCTTTGAAGTCCAATCCCCTGGACCCTCTGGGTTAATATCAAAGTTCTCTCTGTTCGGCAGCATTTGCTCTTGAGATTATAGTCACTGAATCCTGCCTGGAGGGAACCGTGTCTAATGTATAGACATTTCTGTAAAGATCATCTAGCCCAGTTCTGCCAGTGTGGTGGCGCCTATACCACAGTGACATTTCTCAGATGACAATTTTGGGGTTTGTCTTTGGGCCACATCTGACAAAGTTCAGGGGTTCCTCCTGGTTGTGCTTGCTGGGGGATGGGTGAGAAATCATGTGTTTCCAGGAATCGAATCTGATGCTCCTGCAATCAAATCACATGATCCAGCCCTTTGAGTCACTTCCCTGGCCCCTGTCATGTCACATAGGTGTCATTCGAACCCTAAATGCACAGAAACCTGGGAGGTTATCTCCATTCCCCCCTTCTCTGCCTCTCCTTTGTCATTGCCTTTCACCCCCTCACCTCCCTTTCTCTAATATTTCTGGAAGAAAGTCCACTTCAAAGTAATTCCGAGGCCCAGACCTTAGACTGAGTCAACACCAGTCATCTTTCTCCTTGTTTATTGCAGCCCCAGGGAATCTTCGGGAATGTCAGACTCAGTTTCATTTTCAGGCTGGACAGAACTCACTGAGCTTGCATGCAGAAGGACTGTGGTTCGAATCCGGGCATCCCTTATAGTTCCCCGAGCCTGCCAAGAGCAATTTCTGAGCATAAAGCCATGAGTAACCCCTGAGCGCTGCCGGGTGTGACCCCCCCCCCAAAAAAAAAGAACTCTCTGAGCTGGAGCACATGCTGTGTGTTCTGAAGGCCTGGGCTCCCCTCTCCCCCATCCCACATCCTTGCTGAGCTGGAAGTAACCCCCTCTTCCCCAGCACCTCCAGGTGTGGCCCCAACCAAAACCAAAATAAAAACAAACCCAAATAAAAAACTTCACTTTTCTCTCTCCTCTCTGTTTCTCTGTCTCTCTGTCTATTTCTGTGTCTCTCTTTTTCTTCTTTTCATTCTCTCTTTTCTTTCTCTCTCTCTCCTCATACATACACATACAGGGCTCTAGCACTGAGCCACATCCTTGGCTCTTCTTAAAATTTGACAACTTCCCACAGCCCTTGGAAAAGAACTTATATTTTTTCTTTTTTTGTTTCTTTTTTTGGGGTGGGGCCATATGGGATGTCAGGGATCAAACCTGGGTTCTGTCCTGGGTTGGCAGCGTGCAAGGCAAATGCTCTACTGCAGTGCTACCACTCCAGCTCCTTTTACCTTTTTGTTTTTGGTCTGAAGACTGCACCTGGTAGTGCAGGTGGGGGGACAGTTAAGGGTTTGGGTGGGGGTGGGGGGGCTACTCCTCAGCTTGTACCTGGGGTAGGAGGGTCACTTCCAGCAGTGTCTGAGGGAATCACATGGTACTGGGGATTGAACTCAGGCCTTTTGCCTGCAAAGCACCTGCTCTAGCCTGTGCTTCAGCCCTTTGAGCCTTCTCCCCAGCACTCCTGATAGGGATTGAACTCAGGTTAGTAGGGCAATGTGCCTGGCAACTACCCTACCCGCTACACTAACATCACCACCACCCACGACCTTTAATTTAGGTATCATCGGTTAAAACCATCACATATATTTAGGGGTGCAGTTTAACACCTTCAAATACATGTTACCTCACCTCAGCCACAGCCTAAGTACCTATATCTCTCCACTGCAGTCCATTGGGTCCCCTATCCTTTCTCTCTACCCCCATCACTGGTAACCTCAGATCTGTAGTGGTAGGGTTTTATTTTGGTTTGTTTTGAGAGCTCATATTTCTTTTTTTTTTTTTGGTTTTTGGGCCACACCCTGTGACGCTCAGGGGTTACTCCTGGCTATGCGCTCAGAAGTTGCTCCTGGCTTCTTGGGGGACCATATGGGGCACCGGGGGGATCGAACCGCGGTCCGTCCTAGGCTAGCGCAGGCAAGGCAGGCACCTTACCTCCAGCGCCACCGCCCGGCCCCTCATATTTCTTACTATGGCTGACTAGAGCACTTTCTCCAAGTTCCCTCATACCTCTGTGCCCTTGGAGTAGGCCTAGCCTGGCCCTCATAGCCCCCAGGGTGACTGCTGCACCTCCAGTTGAGCCCTGAGCTCTGTCTGCCCTTAGCCAGAAGCTTTTGGTCCTCCCACTCATAAAATTTTTGTTTTGTTTTGTCTTTGGGTCACCATGGTTGTGCTCAATGCTTGTTCCCAACTTCACTCAGGGATCACTCCTGACCATGCTCGGGTCATCCCATATGCGATGCCAGGCTCGAACTCAGATCAACCACATTAAACACAAGTGCCCTATCTGTTGGCCTCTTGCTCTTGCCCCTTTGGCCAATCTTTTTTTGTATGTTTGTTTTTGTTTTGGGGCCACATCTGGCGGCACTCGGGTTACTCCTGCTCTGAGCTCAGAAATCATTCCTGCCAGGCTTGGGGAACCATATGGGATGCCGGGAACCGAACCAGGTAAACAAGGCAAACGCCTTACTCACTGTGTTATTTTTTTGGGTCACACCCGGCAGTGTTCAGGGGTTACTCCTGGCTCCATGCTCAGAAATTGCTCCTGGCAGGCACGGGAGACCATATAGGATGCCAGAATTCGAACCAATGACCTCCTGCATGAAAGGCAAATGCCTTACCTCCATGCTATCTCTCCGGCCCCTGCGCTGGCCCGTTCTTTGACCACTCTTTAGCTTGATGAGGAGATTCTAAGTGATAGTATCAGCTCCTCATTCAGGGGTCTGCTTTTTCCTTGCAGTGGGGTTTGTTTGTTTGTTTGTTTGTTTGGGTCATACCTGGCAGCGCTCAGGGGTTAGTGCTGGTTCTATGCTCAGAAATTGCTTCTGGCAGGCTCAGGGGACCCTATGGGATGCTGGGATTCGAGCCACTGTCCTTCTGCATGCAAGGCAAATGCCCTACCTTCATGCTATCTCCGGCCCCCTACAGTTAGCTTTTTGAAATTGAGCATACAGTTGAGCGTGCAGGGGGCATTCCTGAGGCAGAGAGAGGGTCCACAGACCAGCTCAGGTCCTGGAGTGAGTCCCCCTCTTCAACACGGTGTGCAACCTCATGATCATTTCCTACTTGATCTTTTCTTCTCCTTTTGCTCCCCAAGTCTTCTCATTAAGGTAACTACATTTAAGGGCTTGATATTTCTCTCATCCTGGTCTTCTGGTCTATGAGTATGTTTTTACTTGTTTTGGGTTGGGTTCAGAGTTGGGTTCAGGGGCTACCCCAGCACCACACTGTTACGTGTGTGTGTGTGTGTGTGTGTGTGTGTGTGTGTGTGTGTGTGTGTGTGGTTATCCATGCCAGGATCAGACCTCCTGAACACAAAGTATGTATATAGCCCTTTGAGCTTTCTCTGTGGCCCCACCTGAGTGTGTTTTATGTTTTTCTCCACCATTTAATTAGTGGTGCAGGGCCAAAAAGGACATGGCAAATGGCAGTAATATTTAGTTTGTGGGTTACTCTATTTTTTGGAGGGAGGACTGTTATTCAGTCTGCATCTGGAATTGCTCAAGGGCTATTCCTAACTCTGTGCTCAGGAGTTACCCCTGGAAGTGCTTGTGAGACCAATTGAGGCACCAGGGATTCAAACAAGAGTTGCAGCAGCAGCAACCTATGCAAGGCAAGTGCCTCACCTCTAGTACTGCCCCTCGCCCAGCTCCTCAGCCAAGTTTCTTGGTTTCCACTCTTTTCTTTTCATTCTGGTATCATGTTTTTACCTGGATACTCTTTTTGAAGCTAGAGTTGTTCTTTTTTGGGTGGATGGGGTTGGGCCTAGTCGTACCCAGGGTGCTGCTTTCAGCATAGCGCTGGGGTAGATGGGGTAGGCGGCATTCTGGGGAGCTTGCAGTGCTGGGGATCCAGGCTGGGGCTCTTACATACCTAGTGAGATATATCCCTTATTTCCCTCCTTTTTTTTTTTTTTTGGGCCACACCCATTTGATGCTCAGGGTTACTCCTGGCTAAGTGCTCAGAAATTGCCCCTGGCTTGGGGGGACCATATGGGATGCCGGGGGATTGAACCGCGGTCCTTCCTTGGCTAGCGCTTGCAAGGCAGACACCTTACCTCTAGCACCACCTCACCGGCCCCCCTCCTTTTTTTTTTTTTTTTTTTTGATTTTTGGGTTACACTCGACAGCACTCAGGGGTTCTTCCTGGCTCTATGTTCAGAAATCGCTCCTGGCAGGCTCGGGGGACCATATGGGATGTCGGGATTCGAACCACTGTTCTTCTGCATGCAAGGCAAACGCCTTACCTCTATGCTATCTCTCCGGCCCCCCTTATTTCCCTATTAAAGCTACTCTGTAGTGAACTGAGACTGGAGATATTTGAACTGGCCACCCCAGGCTCCCTTCCATTATTACTAAGCTTCAGGAAAGTTTGGTGATGGCCCCTGAAACCCACAGGTGCTGGGTTTGCACAGAGGCCCTTCCAGTAGCAGTGTCTTGTTCTTGACCTCAAGCCACCACACCTCTGCGGAGGAGGAGGCCTGGGGACTGGGGAGTGCATAAAGGGAGGAGACTGACGCACTAGCTTGGCCTGTTTGTGGTTTTTGTCTGAGCATTGTTCTCAAGCAACTTCCACCATAGACTGCATACACAGTCAGTGACAAGCATGTCAAGTTGGGTTCCTTTCCATTTAGAGGGAATTCTGTGCATGCTCTAACTTTTTGATTCTGAAATCTTTTATCAATGGGTGCCTGTCCCAGTTATGGAAAAACTATCAGTTAAACTAAATTATGGGATGGGAATGATAGTACAGCAGGAGGGTATTTGTCTTGCATGTGAGTAACCTGGCATCCTATTATGTCCTATTATATCCCCTAAGCACCACCAGGAATGATTCCTGAGGGTAGAGTCAGGAGTAACCCCAGATGTGACCCCTGTAAAACAAAACAAATTCCTTAATATTATTTGATTAGAAATAACCAAGTCTTAGGTAGATTTCAGGGTCTTTTTCTCCTAGAAATATACCCTAGGAACACAAAAATACAATACAAAAACCCCTTCCTTACACCTATATTCATTGCAGCACTATTTACCATAGCAAGACTCTGGAAACAACCAAGATGCCCTTCAACAGACGAATGGCTAAAGAAACTGTGGTACATATACACAATGGAATATTATGCAGCTGTCAGGAGAGATGAAGTCATGAAATTTTCCTATACATGGATGTACACGGAATCTATTATGCTGAGTGAAATAAGTCAGAGAGAGAGAAAAACACAGAATGGTCTCACTCATCTATGGGTTTTAAGAAAAATGAAAGACATTCTTGCAATAATAATTTTCAGACACAAAAGAGAAAAGAGCTGGAAGTTCCAGCTCACCTCAGGAAGCTCACCACAAAGAGTGATGAGTTTAGTTAGAGAAATAACTACATTTTGAACTGTCCTAATAATGAGAATGTATGAGGGAAATGGAGAGCCTGTTTAGAGTACAGGCAGGGGTCGGGTGGGGAGGAGGGAGACTTGGGACATTGGTGATGGGAATGTTGCACTCGTGATGGGTGGTGTTCTTTACATGACTGAAACCCAAACACAATCATGTATGTAATCAAGGTGTTTAAATAAAAAAAAAAAAGAAAAAAAAACATTGTTGAGTGAGCACTAGATAATGGAATTCCTTTAGATTTTATTTTTTTAACTTCATCCTTCATGGACTACGTTATCTTTCTTTAGTGTTGGTCACTTTCCTGATAGTCCTCACCTTTTAAAGTTAACTGTAGAAGCAATACCACCCCTGGGAATATATCCTAGGAACCCCAAAAAATACAATGCAGAAAAGCCCTTTGCATTCATATGTTCATCACAGCACTATTCATGATAGCCAGAATCTGGAAACAACTCAAGTGCCCAGAAACAAATGACTGGTTAAAGAAACTAGTGCATCTACATAATGGAATACTACACAGTTCTTAGGAAAAATGAAGTCATGAAATTTGCTTATACATGGATGGATTATGGAGAGTATTATGCTGAGGGAAATGAGTCAGAGGAGAGGGATAGACAATAAATGATCACACTCATTTGTGGGATATGAAAAAACAAGCTGGTATGGTAATACTCCTCAAGACAATAAAGACAAGGGCCAAGAAGACCGGTCCGTGGTAGGAAGCTTGTCACAAATAGCAAAGGAGTGCAATTAGAGCAGAAAAGGGACCACTATGACAATGAGAGTTGGAAATGAGCACTCTGGACAAGAACTGGGTGCTGAAAGGAGATAAAGTGATATGCATGTTACCCCTTCAGCAACAGTATTGCAAACCACAGTGTCTAAAAGGAAACAAAAAGGGAGAGAGGAGTAGGAAGGGGAGAGAGAAATGTCTGTCATAGAGGCAAGCTGGGGAAGGGCAGTGGGGAATCTGGAGGGAAACTGAGGACATTGGAGTCAGGAAATGTGCACTGATGAAGGAAAGGAATGAGTGTTGTACTCTGCATGACTAAAACTCAATTATGAACAACTTTGTAACTGTCTCTCATGATGATTTATTAAAGAATTAATTTTATTAAAAAATAAAATTAGGACCGGAACACTAGCACATTGGGTAGGGCATTTGTCTTACACAAGGCATACCTGAGTTCCATCTCCAGCAACCCATCCCATATGTCCCCCAAGCCCACCAAGAGTGATTCCTGAGCGCAGACCAGGAAGTAACCCCTAAGTACCACCAGTTGTAACTCAAATAAATAAATAAAGTATTTATTTTATTTTCTCTATTTCTGAAAAGCTTATTTCATATTTATTAGCTATAAGTAAGGTACGAGTGATAAGATCTAGGACATGTTAGGATTTGAACTGGAAAAAGTTATATATGCTTGGCAATTAATCCTTTGCCTCTTCCAGGAAGAAATAAGCTGAAGTAAAAAAGAATGAGGGGGTAGGAGATTGGGAGTGGGGGATGAATGTGCTGTAGAGTCTTATTAAAAACTATTCCTGGGATCAGAGAGTTAGGACAGAGATTAAGGCTCTTGTTGGGCATCTAGTCAATCTTAGTTTGATTCCAAGTACCACAAATAGTCCCCCCCAGCTCTACCTGGAGTAATCCCTGAGCACAACCAGGAATCAACTCTGAACACAACTGGGTATGGGACTCCCCCCACCCCACTTCTGACTCCCTGAGGAGGGAAGAGACAATTTGGCTTGAGAGATAGTTGCAGGGATCCTTAATAGATAGTTGCAGGGATCCTTAAACTTTTTAAACAGGGGGCCAGTTCACTGTCCCTCAGACCATTGGAGGGTTTGACTATAGTAAAAACAAAACTTATGAACGAATTCTTATGCACACTGCATATATCTTATTTTCCAATGAAGAAACAAAACAGATACAAATATAATATGTGGCCCGCGGGCCATAGTTTGAGGACCACTGGTTCAAAGGGTTGAGTTCATGCTTTGCATGCAAGAGACCTAGATTTGATTCCTGCCATCATATTCTAAGCACTAATGGAGCAGTCTCTGAGCAGGAAGCCACAAGTAGCCCTCTAGCACTATTAGTTGGGCCCCTCAAACCAAGAAATAAAGAAATGGGATTGCAAAAGCAACTTTTTAAACATTTTTTCTCTTTTTCTTTCTTCTTCCTTCTCCTTCTCCTTCATTGTCATCTTTGTATTTTTTGGGCTTCTAATTTTGGGCCAGAGCCAGTGGTGCTCAGGATTTACTCCTGGCAGTGTTCAGGGACAATTTGTGTTGCCAGGAATCAGACAAATGCCTTAACCTCTTTCCTATCTCCCAGTCTACACCTGGCTTTGGTGCTTGTCTGTTCTTAGCTGGGGTGCTTGCACCCTGAGCTATATGGTGTGAGCCAAGTTTATACTTCTTTAGTTGCTATCCTTGCATAGATGTTCTCTTTGGGGAACCCTCTAGCTGACATACACAGTTTCTAGTGGTGGTGCTCGCGTGTAGGCTCACCGGAAGTTGGTCTTTGAGGTAGTGGCAGCACTCATGCATGTCAGAGGTCATACAGGTCACACTCCATTGTCTGCTGTTCACATTCACCTGGCTGAGATGTAGCCAGAAATCACTTGCAGCACTAAGGATTGCAGACATTAGAACTGTCAGTCTCTGGGGTCAGCTTCTGAGTCACATTCAGCACATGTGGGACACCAATGTCCCAAAATGCTTTCAGACAGATGCTTGAAGCCCCTGTGCTTTCCCTCCAGGAGGGTGGGAGAGGGCTAACCTTATGGTGTTCAGGGCTTACTCCACGCTCTGTTCTGAAGGATCACTCTAGGTGGGACTTAGGGGAGCAGGTGGGATGCCAGGATTTGAACCTGGGTCAGATGCAGGAATGTTGTACAACCGCCTTATCGATTGTACTATCTTTCAAGTCCTCAGAAATCACTTCTTGGTGCTACATTTAGTTTTGTACAAGACAGTACTTCTGTTGTGCTATCTGTCCTGCTTAATTTACAATTCCTTTTTGTAAATTGTTCTGACTTATGTTTCTCAACACATTATCCTTGGGAGTTTTTTGTTTTGTTCTGTTTTGGTCCCCTGCTAGGAGACCATGTGGTGCTGTGGATCAAACCTGGGCCTCCTGTGTGCAAAGCATGTGCAGCCTTTGAGTATGTCTCTGGCTCTCCTTTAGTTTCTTTAGATTGAAATGGACAAGTGAGAACTGTGGCTTTGTACAAACATTTTTGTGTATTTACAGTAAGCAGTTCCCCATCAGACAATAGCTATTTGCCTTATGACTTGTTACTGGTAAATTATCCCCAAGGGGTTGAGAAATTCCCGTTTTAAAAAGACCAACAACTTTAGCAACTCGTTTTATTTTTGATTTTCTTTTTGGCTTAGTTGTACAAAATCAGGATCACACTTGATTTATCTTTATTTAACTCCCCGTTAAATTTAACTGGGAGAATAGACACTATTGATTTTCCCTGAGCTAATTCCCACAGAGAATAACATTTCTCTTACACCTCTCATGGCCCTCCAGTCACTTTCTCTCTTCTGAGTTTTGGTGAAAAGGATGAAGCTTAGAATTATTCCATAGAGCCAGGTTGGCGAGATAGTAGAGCTGACAGAGAGCTTGCCTTGCATGAAGTTGACCAGGGTTTACTCCAGTACCACATATGGTGATCTGAGTCCCACCAGGAGTGATTTTGAGCTTAGAGCCAGGTGTAATGCCCTAACACAGAGGGGTATGGCCCAAAACAGACACATATTCCATAGATCTGAAATACTTTACTTGGAACTTAGTGACATTCTTTAGATCATTTTATTATTTGAGGGGTCAGTACAGCAGGGTGAGAGTTTGCCTTGATGCACTTGACCCAGGTTTGATCCCTGGCACCTCATAAGGTCTCTCGAGCCCACTAGGAGTGATCTCTATGTGCAGAGCCAGGAATATCTTTGAGCATTGTCAGGTGTGGCCCCCAAACAAAATAAATTATTTGAAAAACCAATATTGCAAGTGTGAAATAAAGTGGACTCCTGAATATTTTCCAGTAAAATAATTATACGAAGTTGGTTGGCAATGGTTTCCTCAGTGCTTTTATTTAATTTTGGGCTTTGGGGCTACACCCAGCTATTTGCTTGGGGTTTTCAGTTAACTCCATGCTAGGGAGTTAGGGATATGGTTCTGGGATCGAATCCTGGCCTCCTGCATACAAACCATGTGCTCATTCTGGCTGAGCTATCTCTCCAGCCCAGATATGCAGGTAATTATAAAGAGCCTTTAGTCCTCTGGCCCTGTAGCTCCTATTAACCAATAGGATTGTAGCCAAGCAAAGAAATTAGAAAGATAAATTGCTGGGGCAGGGCGGTGGCGCTAAAGGTAAGGTGCCTGCCTTGCCTGCGCTAGCCTCGGACGGACCGCGGTTCGATCCCCCGGCGTCCCATATGGTCCCCCAAGCCAGGAGCGACTTCTGAGCGCATAGCCAGGAGTAACCCCTGAGCGTTACCGGGTGTGGCCCAAAAACCAAAAAAAAAAAAAAAAAAAAAAAAAGAAAGATAAATTGCTATTCTACTTTCTTTGCACATACTGTCCTGAAAACACTACCTACTCCTGACTGTATCATTTTTGTTTTTCTATGTAGGTATAGTTTTACTATAATGGTTAGTTTAAAAATAAAATATTTTATCATCTGTTGTGATGCAATTTTATGGGGGAAACTACTTTTTGTTTTTTTTCTCTTTTTATTTTGGGTGGGCATGCTGAGCAGTGATCAGGGCTCACTCTTAATTAACTCTCTACTCAGGAGTCACTCCTGGCTTAAGGGAACATATTTGGTGCCCAGGATTGGGACCCAGGGTTAGTGGCTTATAAGAAAGTGTCTTATCTGCTGTATGTATTATTTCTCTGGCCCCTGGGAAAAACTATTAACCTCATCTCTGGTTTAAGAAATAGCCCAATATGTTGTGCAACTTATCAGTTCTTTTTGTTCCCAACTAAAACCAAAACCATCATAACAAGACCCCCACTTTTTCTGGGTTTTCAGTTTTGGGACCAAACCCAGCAGTGCTCACGAGTGACTCCTGGTAGTGCTGGAGGAACTATACGTGGTACCAGAGATCAAGCCTGAACTCCTAGTACTGGAAAGATAGTATAGCAGGTAGGCACTTGCCTTGCATACTATCAACCAAGGTTTAATTACTGGCATCCCATATGATTCCCTGAATATCGCCTAGAGCAATTCCTGAGTGTGAAGCCAGGTGTAGTCCCAAAACAAAACAAAACAAATTATAAACCTGGACTTCCTGCAGGCAGCACATGTGCTCCAGCTTGTAGAACTTTCTGAGCCCAGTAATATTAATTTTAATAAAATGTTTTATTGGGGCTGGAGAGATAGCACAGCAGTAGGGCAATTGCCTTGCACCTGGCTGATTCAGGACAGACAGTGGTTCGAATCCCAGCATCCCATATGATCTCCCGTACCTGCCAGGAGTGATTTCTGAGCACAGAGCCAGGAGTAACCCCTGAGCGCCGCTGGGTGTGACCCAAAAACCAAAAACAATTTTTTTATTGAAGCCATTACATCAAAATATTGTTCTTTTTTTTTTTTTTTTTTTTTTGGTTTTTGGGCCACACCCGGCTTTGCTCAGGGGTTACTCCTGGCTGTCTGCTCAGAAATAGCTCCTGGCAGGCACGGGGGACCATATGGGACACCGGGATTCGAACCAAACACCTTTGGTCCTGGATCGGCTGCTTGCAAGGCAAATGCCGCTGTGCTATCTCTCCGGGCCCCAAAATATTGTTCTAATAATAATAATTGAATTGAATTAATACACTATCTTCAAAATTAGTGTGTGTTTTGCACTGACACAGCTATATCAACTTGAACCAACCACATTTTGTATGTTCGATAGCCATATGTTGTTAGTTACTACCATATCCAACCCCAAAATGTCCATAAAAATTGTGTGCTCTCATTCACGACTCCATGTTTCGATCACTCTAGGCAGGGCTCAGTACAACCAGGTTGGCTGTGTGCAGGCAAGTGTACTGCCTACCATACTTGTTCCAGCCCTGGCTCAGTGCTTTTGCATATAGCCTGTCATGGAGGCCTGCTTGCACAGCTGTGCAGGTACCATTGCTCACTCACCTCTGACCTGTGAAAGGTTTTCTTGGGGGGGTAAAGAGGATAATGACGAAGGACACAACTGCAGAGTTGGAGATGCTAGGAAGACATTATTTTTGTTTTTGTTTCAGGGGACTAACCCAGCGCTATTTACTATTGGCTCTCCATTCAGGGATTTCTTTTGTTTGTTTGTTTGTTTGTTTGTTTTTTGGGCCACACCCGGTGGTGCTCAAGGGTAACTCCTGGCTGTCTGCTCAGAAATAGCTCCTGGCAGGCACGGGGGACCATATGGGACACCGGGATTCGAACCAACCACCTTTGGTCCTGGATCGGCTGCTTGCAAGGCAGATGCCGCTGTGCTATCTCTCCGGGCCCCTCATTCAGGGATTTCTAAGCTCAGTGGCCATACAGGGTGTTGGGGATCAAACCTGAGTCAGCCATATGCAAGGCAAGTGCCTTACCTGCTATACTATCTCACTGGCCTCTGTAAGTGTAAAATCCACTCTGACGTGACCCACACTCTTTCGAAAGAGGGCTAAAAGCAATTGGTTAGTTTAATTTTGGGAATGGGGTTACTCCTGGTCTGTACTCAAATTCTTTACAGTGTGATGTCAGGGATTGAACCTGGGTTGACCACCTGCACAACAAATGCCTTACTGCTATACCATTTCTCCAGCCCCTAGTTTTATTATTTATCAGCATTTCTTTGAGGTACCTATGCACTTGGCTACAGCTTTCAGTTTGTGTGCCTGGTATTTTTCTTTATTTTTTTTCTTTCTTATTCCAGACTGGGAAATTTAGAAAATGAGGTTAGGAATTGGAGAGACAGTTTGAGCCCTGGCACCTAGATGGTCCCCAAGCACCACTGGGATTTATTCCTAAACACGGAGTCAGAAGTAGCCCTTGACTATCTGTGGGCATGAGAAAGAAAGAGGAGGAGGACGGGGGAGGGAGAGAGAAGGAAAGAAAAGGAAAGAAAGGAGGGAGGGAGGCAGGGAGGGAGGGAGGGAGGGAGGGAGGGAAGGGAGGGAGGGAGGGAAGGGAGGGAGGGAGGGAGGGAGGGAGGGAGGGAGGGAGGGAAGGGAGGGAGGGAGGGAGGGAGGGAAGGGAGGGAGGGAGGGAGGGAGGGAGGGAGGGAGGGAGGAAGGAAGGAAGGAAGGAAGGAAGGAAGGAAGGAAGGAAGGAAGGAAGGAAGGAAGGAAGGAAAAAAGAAAGCTTTTATAAGAAGATATGATTCTAGAGTAGAGATTGTGATGACATGTATTGTTATAAATTGGTAGGAATATGTAGGATCTTTTCCAAAGCGTGTTTGTTTGGGGACCATACCTGACCATGCTCAGGGCTTACTTCCTCCGGGCTCTGCTCTCAGGTATCACATCTGGAGTGACTTCAGGGACCGACCATATGGTAATCCTCTGGATTGAATTAGGTGGCTGCATGAAAGGAAAGCAGCCTACCCACTGTACTATCTCCCTACCTCCCCTCACCCCCAGCATATTTCATACTAATCACAGACCTGAGGCCTGTACTGAGTAAATGGGGGGATTTCAAGACTGCTAGGCTTTATAGTGACCTTGTGAACACTTTGGTTTACAGTTGGGACCCTGATTCCAGCAGGATGGCACAATGGAATCAGCTCCAGCAGTTGGACACGAGGTACCTGGAGCAGCTGCATCAGCTGTACAGCGACAGTTTCCCCATGGAGCTGCGGCAGTTCCTGGCCCCTTGGATTGAGAGTCAAGACTGGTAAATTCTTTTTTTTTTTCTTGAAATTTATTTATTATATAGAACTGTCATTCAAAACCATGGAACAACACAGTATAATGTGAATTATATTTGGTAAATTCTTCTTAAGAAATTCCCCCTGTAGATTAGCTTTTAGTTTAGTCAAGACACATATTCCTGCTCTTGATTAAATCTTGACTAACAATCGCGTAGAAAACAAGACAAAACAAAATACTGTATAGGCTACCGTTGAATGGACTAAAGGAAATGATATTGAAGAGATGTTGAAAAACTGTTGTATATTAGAAGGACCTGCAAGCCACTCTCTATAGGCCCATTGAAACAGCTTTCATGGTGGTAGATTAAGATTGATTTTGCTCTTATTTACTTGTGAGATCTGCTGTCTGTTCTGACACTCTGGCATGCATTATATGTATTTTTTCTGAGTGAGAATTTCATCCTCTGTAGAAGTTTGGGTATATTCTTGTGACTCCTCTTTTAAAGGAGAGAGACAAAGTAATGAATAGAGGCTTATCACGGAAGAGATAAGAGAGTGTCACAATTTTAACACTCGGATGCATTTGGATCCGCTTATTTATTTTGGCCCCTGACCCAGTGTTCCCAGATTTTGTTGAGGAACCGGGGAAGTGATTCAGATGTTGAGGAGAGTTCATCCGAACCAGGGATTACTTATTTGCTGTTTATAATCTGTCCACAAAGTTGGCTGAGAATTTAAAGCAAAGTAACACTTCCCTCAGACACTTTGAAAGTGTCAGCTCTGACAGTGGCTAACAACGATTCAGTTGATATTTATTGTTGCTGAGCAGGCTGAGTCCTAAAATGATCAGTTTGTGTGTGTCTTTCGTGTGGGGATTGTATGGTGTGAGTAGGTTTCAGAATCACTTTTATCATTCTTCCTTTTCCCCAGGGCATATGCTGCCAGCAAAGAATCCCACGCCACTCTGGTGTTTCACAATCTCTTGGGTGAGATAGACCAGCAGTATAGCCGCTTCCTCCAGGAATCCAATGTCCTCTATCAACACAACCTGCGAAGGATCAAGCAATTTCTTCAGGTGTGATCGGGTCTTTATCTCTCTCCTGGAAGTAGTTCTTGTCTCAGGGTCAGGAGCACCTCTTTTGTACTTTGAACTAAAGCAGACTTGAGCCCCATTTTCAAATCCTCATCTACAGATGCTCTCATTCCCTGAAATTCACTTCTTTTATCTGTTGGAGTGATAATGTAATTGTTATGATAACCATGCTGTCATATGAATTATATGACTGTGGAGCCAAAGAGAGAAATCTCAGTGACTAAGTGGGGGGGGGGGGGGAAACCTGGGGTTTAAGGAACACTGCCCAGAGCAATCCCTGATGGGAGTAGCCTCTGAGCACCTTTCAGATGTGACCCCAAATCAGATTAAAGAAAAATAGCATGATTATAGCTAGGTCTTCTCTTAGGAAGAGGACTTTTACTTTTAAATGTAAAAGTTATCCTATTGTTGTTGCTGTTGTTGTTTTTATTTAAACCACTGTGATCTTTTTTTGTTTGTTTTGTTTTGTTTTTGGTTTTTGGGTCATACCCGGCAGTGCTCAGGGGTTACTCCTGGCTTTATGCTCAGAAATCGCTCCTGGCAGGCTCGGGGGACCATTTGGGATGCCAGGATTCGAACCACCTTCCTTCTGTATGCAAGGCAAATGCCCTTGTGCTGTCTGTGCTGTCTCTCTGGCTCCTAAACCACTGTGATTTTAAAGTTATTCATTGTTGGGTTTAAGACATCAATGTTTCAGGACCAAATCCTGAACCAGCCTCCCTCCACCAATATTCCTAGAGTTCATCCCATGCGACTACCACCCTCCCAAGCCTGCCATCAATAATAAGCACCTTTTTAAAGTTTGGTTGTTAGAGTTTATGTCTCATATGTTTCATTGTTGTCTCTGGCTTGGATTTTTTTTTTTTTTTAACAATGCTTGAAGCCTATTCCTGACATGATGCTTAAGGGGAGGGCAGAAAGGCCCATTTCAGAGGTACCATAGATTAGAGCTGGGGCTTCTGTATGCAAAGTGTGTGCTCTAGCCCTTTGAGTCATCTCCCAGCTATATGTGTTACAGGGTTTGTTTTTTTGTTTTGGTTTGGTTTGGTTTGGTTTGGGGGCTACATCTGGTGATGCTCACAGCTTACTACTGACTGTCCACTCAAGAATTACTCCTGGAAATGCACAAGGGACCATATAGGGTGCTGGGGACTGAACCCTGGTTGGCCATGTATAAGAGCCTTACCCATTTTATTATCTCTCTGCCCCACCCACTCAGTGTTACAGATTTGATCATATTTCACTATATAATCGTTGGATATTTTTGGGGGGCCACACTCAACAGCGCTCAGGGGTTATTCCTAGCTCTGTGCTCAAAAATCATTCCTGGCAGGCTCCGGGGACCATGTGAGATGCCAGGGATTGAACGAGGGTCAGCCACGTGCAAGGCAAATGCCCTACTCCCTGTGCTATCACTCTGGCCACAATTATTGGATTTTAAGCCAACTTTTTTTTCCATAAAAGTAGAGTATTGACCATCATTTGAAATTTAAAAAAAATTGTACACCAGAAATATTGTAAAGATAAGGCACTTATCTTGCATGTAGCCAATCTCTTCTGATCACCAGGATGGGCCCTAAGCACATAGCAAACACAAGCCCCTTGATGGTGACCCAAACCCAAAATGAAAATAAATCAAATAATAATAAAATTTAAAAATTGTGCCTGTGTTACTTAAAAAAAAAAAAAAGAGTACAAGGCTGGAGAGGTAGCACAGCGATAGAGCGTTTGCCTTGCACACAACCGATATAGGATAGGATGGATGGTGGTTCAAATTCCGGCATCCCATATGGTCCCCATGCCTGCCAGGAGCGATTTTTGAGCACAGAGCCAGGAATAACCCCTGAGCGCCACCGTGTGTGAC
The DNA here is from genome assembly GCF_024139225.1 of Suncus etruscus. Classification (NCBI taxonomy): domain Eukaryota; kingdom Metazoa; phylum Chordata; class Mammalia; order Eulipotyphla; family Soricidae; genus Suncus; species Suncus etruscus. Next base: position 189,598,230 of record NC_064848.1, on the reverse strand, counting down.
CCAAAAAACAAAAACAGCACAAAATTACTTGGTAAAATATGGTACCACTTGGCAAAAATCAGACCTTTCCCCCTGAAGACCAAGGTAACATACTTTGTACCACTGTCCAAAGACTGCCTCACTGTCACTTCTCTGGGAGGCATCCTCATCTCAACTGCCTTTACTCCTCTTCCCTCTGCACCCAGATTGCTGCCAGCCTCACAGACCTGTTTTCAATAAAGTACAATGTTATGCTTATTCCAATTAATGAGGAAGTGAGGTTGACGACAGCAACGATCTGTCCACATCTCTGTAGTTGGACTAAAAGCTTTTCCATGGTCTTTCTTCCCCTCCGGCTTACAGAGCAGGTATCTGGAGAAGCCTATGGAGATCGCCCGGATTGTAGCCCGGTGTCTGTGGGAAGAGTCGCGCCTCCTCCAGACGGCAGCCACAGCAGCCCAGGTGAGAGCTGGGGAAAGCTCTTCCTTCTCAGCACAGAGCTGTGCTCACCTTACAGGTTCTTAGGAGGAGGTACACGATCCTCCACACCCATGCAAAACGGGTGTGGTGTTCTTGGCCAGCCTGATCAGGCCAGCAGCTCCTGTGGTACACAGGTGGGGGGTGAGGGGATTTCCCTTTAGGGCTACACCTGGCTATGGATGGAGGTTCAAGGATTGAATCAGGGTCTGACACATTCAAGATATGTGCGATCTCCCTGACCCTCACTCACAAACTTCATTTACTTATTTATATTTGGTTTGGGGGCCACACCTGGTGATGCTTGGAGCTTACTCCTGGCTCTGTGCTCAGTGACCCCTCTGGCAGGCACCCTACCCAATATCACACTGACCCCCACTCACAAACTTTAAATGGGTCATTTCTCTGCATCTTGTTTGTTTTGCTTAGTAGCATAATATAAATTCTTTTATCTTGTGCCACATTATCTATTGGTATTTGCTGTAATTTATCAGTAATTTCCCTTGTGAATAGATGATCATTCAGGTTTTTTCCATTATAAATACTAGTGCTATATATTTCTATGTATCTTTTTTGTTTATGAGCCATACCAGCAGTGAACAGGAGGTACTTAGAGATCTATACTAGCAGTTTGCTTTAAGGAGTTCAGGGGACCATGTAATGTCAGGGATCAGACCTAGGCCTTTGGAGTTGGAGTTACAGTACAGCAAGTCAGGCGTTTGCCTTGCACATGGCTGTCCCAGGTTTGATTCCCTTTTCCGTCTATAGTCCCCTGAGCCACAGGAATGATTCCTGAATGCAGACCCAGGAGTAAATCCCTCTCCCAGAAAACAAAAACAAGAAAGAAAAAAAAAAAACTTTAGGCCACCTGCATGCAAAGCACTGCTCAGCCTGTTTCGTTCTTTGTCTCTTCCTACATACTTATATATCTTCTCATATTCATGTTTTGATTTTTCTAGACTACATTTCCAGACATGAAATTGCTATGGCAAAGAGTCTGTCTGTTTAATCTTACTAATAGTTCTGGATTGCTTTACTTTTTATTTGGGGGCCACACCCAGTTGAGTTCAGGGCTTATTCCTCCCTCCTTACTACATTGCAGGGAATCAAATTCAGGTGAGCTCCATATAAGGCAAGTGCCTACTGTATTATTGCTCCAGCCCCCAAGATAAAAATTGCAAGAGTTATATGTCCTCTTACATAATAGCAGAAGTAACCTGTTAGATGATGTAATGAAAGGTCTGATTCATAGCAGTCAAATATATGTGATGAACAAACACATGATTGAAATATGTGATAAAATGGGTAGAGCATCAGGAGATAGGAAGATGAGCAGAGATTTCTGCTCCCAGGACTCTTAGAGATTCTAGATACACAAGCACTCAAAGTGAGAAAAAGTAATAAGTAATTATATAAGTAATTTAAATAGGGAAGTTGAATCAGGTTTCACAGAAGCATAAATATTCACAGAGTTTGGAGTGAGTGAGTTTGAGTGTCCTGGTAGAAACACCTTGCCAATGTAAATGCCAGCATGTAGGAAGGTCGAAAGTATGTGGGTGCTCTGGGGTCACCGAAGCATGTCAGTGGATTATATGGAGCATCTTTTTGTACCGGGTTGAGTTTTGATTTTGTTTTTCGCATTTTGGGCCACACTCGGTGATATTTGAGGGCTACTCCTAGATCTACTCTCAGGAATCACTCCTGGCAGGCTCACAGAACCATATGGGGTTCTGGGGATCAAACCTGGGTTGGCCACATGTAAGGCAAATGCCCTACCCACTGTGCTCTCACTTTCTGAGATATTTATACCTAGAAGCAGTAGGAAGTCAGTTTTTATAAAGGTATTTCAAAGTGGGTTCTGTAGTTGATAGTTAATTGTATCTGTTCTCCCCATGAGGGAGAGTATGAATTGAGAAGCTGACATGGGAACTGCACAGTAGGATAAAATGCCAGCAGTAGTATGGGCAATGCAAGGCTAAAAGGCATAGCTTAGTGGAGCTTTCTGATGTTTGCCCTGTGAGTGAGATCTTTTTTTTTTGGGGTCACACCCGGCAGTGCTCAGGGGTTACTCCTGGCTGTCTGCTCAGAAATAGCTCCTGGCAGGCACGGGGGACCATATGGGACACCGGGATTCGAACCAACCACCTTTGGTCCTGGATCGACTGCTTGCAAGGCAAACACCGCTGTGCTATCTCTCCAGGCCCTGTGAGTGAGATCTGGGGTGGAGAGATTGGGCCTGCAGGTTAGCGCTTGCCAGCCAGCATTAGGGAGCTTCAGAGATCAATACCAATTTCCATTGAATATAGAGCTCAGCCTCTTGAACTATAATCTTTTGAAATCAGACCGTTGCATTTGTCCTAAGTGTGCCGCTGATTAAGAGTGGGTGGAGACAAGTGCCAGCTTAAATGTGTTGGGTTCTAGAGCAGGAAGAGCCCCTGCTTCACATGTCAAGGTGCTAAGTTCAAACCTCAAGCACAGAACTGCCAGATGTGCACCAAAGGTGGGGAGAAATGTCCTGGCCCTGACACCTCAGTGTCCTTAGCATTATTGTATGGCCCCAGTAAGGAAAAAACAAAACAAAACGGAACTGTAGGTTTGTTTTTGTTTGGGGGCCACACCTGGTAGTGATCGGGAATCATACCTAATATGGTGCAATTTGTGATGATGGGGATCAAACTAAAGTCAGCTGCATGCAAGGCAGTGCTATCATACCAGCACAGATCTGTGAGATTTCAGTGGAAAGATCTTTGTGTGTTCCCATGTCTTTCTTCCAATCTTCCCAGCCCACTGAGTCACACTATGAAGAATTAAGAAGGGATGGAGGGAGGTGTCCTCTCTGGCACTTCTAAGGGAAAGTTGTATTTTGCAAGTTCGGATAAGGCTTGGGAGAGGAGCGAGTGGTTCCCTTTAGCACTGGCATGCTTGCTCGCATCTGTTTTGAGACTCCTGGTGGCAGCATAGAGACCAGAGTGGAGGAAGACATTAGAGACAAAAAGAACAGAAGGTGGTGCTTATCAGCCAGAGATGGAGTTGAGGGATTATGAATCCAGAGTGGGGAGGACATGGTGACCCACTGTGCTGTCAGAGACAGTTAAGGGTCTCTAGCTTAGAACCCAAGATGTATGCTGTCTCTTGGAGCTCAGTTCCTTTCCAGTGGTTTCCCATTCTGTTCTTGTTCCCCTGTCTGATTACTGCAATTTGTACATGGTCCTTTACTTGGAAGCTGACAAAAGACATCATGTTAAAAGTTTCATGTCCAGCTGGTAAGGTGCTTTTCTTGCAATTGACTCAGGTTCTATCCCCAACACCCTGAGCCTCTACCAAGAGAGATTCTTTCTTTTACTGTGCTACTAGCAACTCAGATCCCATGGAATGGGCAGGATGGAGACAGGGCCCTGGAATCCTTTTCTCCTTGTTTCCTGTAATCACATGTATGTTGGCTCCTTTCTGGCAGCAAGGGGGCCAGGCCAGCCACCCCACAGCTGCCGTGGTGACAGAGAAGCAACAGATGCTGGAGCAGCACCTCCAGGATGTTCGGAAGCGAGTCCAGGTGATGTGGCACTGGGCTGGAAGCCTGTCTTGGGCGGGGATGGGGGGGGGACATCGCGTGAAGGTGCGGTGTGGTTCTCTTTTGAGGTTCTGGCTTCACTTTCGAACATTCTTCTCAGAAACATTCTCTTCCCTTCCCCAGAGACTTTTTTATTTATTTATTTATTTATTTTGGTTTTTGGGTCACACCCAGCGGTGCTCAGGGGTTACTCCTGGCTATCTGCTCAGAAATAGCTCCTGGCAGTCACGGGGGACCATATGGGACACCGGGATTTGAACCAACCACCTTTGGTCCTGGATTGGCTGCTTGCAAGGCAAACACCGCTGTGCTATCTCTCTGGGCCCGAGACTTTTTTTTTTTTAACATCAGGTTTTGTTTGATTTGTTTCTTTGAAACAGGATCTAGAACAGAAAATGAAAGTGGTAGAAAATCTGCAAGATGACTTCGATTTCAACTACAAAACCCTCAAGAGTCAAGGAGGCAAGTAGCTCCTTGAAACATGTGTCTCTCCTCCAGAAAGGGTGTGTGTTTGTAGAGTTGAACTTTGTAGATTCAAAGCGAGGGTCAGCCTTGCTGCTGGAGGTTGCTCTGGTGCCACTGGTGCCTAAGGGCGCCTGGTTACCGAGGAGAGGCGATTTTCCTGTGGGTCCAACCATCTTTCCTTCGTCAGCAGACATGCAGGATCTGAATGGGAACAACCAGTCGGTGACCAGACAGAAGATGCAGCAGCTAGAACAGATGCTCACAGCGCTGGATCAGATGCGGCGAGTATGAGCTTTCCTGCCTGATTTCTTCAAGTTCCTTCTCTGAGACGGACTTGAAACTGATAAGAGAGTGGCTGGGAAGAAGGATTTTCTTATATTGTTTTGGTTTTCACTCAGAGCATCGTAAGTGAGATGGCGGGGCTTCTGTCCGCTATGGAGTATGTGCAGAAAACGCTCACAGATGAGGAACTGGCTGACTGGAAGCGGCGGCAGCAGATTGCGTGCATCGGAGGCCCCCCTAACATCTGCCTTGACCGCCTGGAGAATTGGTAAAGGATTAAAGGGAAGGCGTCCCTGGCTTTCTGGAAAGTTGTGCTAAATTACGGTCATGAGTCAACGTCCAGAGAAATGGCATTATATCTCAAGGGCAGGAACTTCAACTGACTCCAGTTTAATTTAAAGAAGTAAAGCTTTTAGGGGCTAAGAGATAAAGTACTTACTTGCCCTGCATGCAACCACCCTGTTTAACTCCTAGGCACTGTGTATGGTTTCCAGAGCACTGCTAGGAGTGATCCCTGACTATAAATCTGGAGTTTGACCCCGAGCTTTCTATTGCCAAGAAGGAAAAATAAAGAATTATAATTTTCGCTTTATTTGGATGATATCTTCCCTTCCCATATTTGGAAAAAAGTTTTTTTTGTTTTTGGGTCACACCTGTTGGCACTCAGGGGTTACTCCTGGGTCTGTGCTCAGAAATTGTTTCTGGCTGGCTTGGGGACCATATGGGATAACAGGATTCGAATCACCATCTGAACTGGGTCGGCTGTGTGCAAGGCAAACGCCCTACAGCTGTGTTCTCTCTGGACCCCATATTTGGAAAATTAAAAAAAGTTTTCATTGTATTAGGCCAAAGATGTCACACCCAGCTGTACTCAGGGCCTACTTCCAGCTCTGTGCTTAAGGGGTCCCTCTGGCAGTACATGGAGTACCCTGTGGTGCTGGGAATTAAACTTCTTGCATCCATGGGGCTGGAGCAATAGTTCAGTGGGTAGGGCATTTGCCTTGCACGCAGTCAACCTAGGTTCTATCTTTAGCATACCATTTGGTCCCTGAGCACCCTAGGAATGTCCCCTGATGCAAAGTCAGATTTAATCCCTGAGCATCACCAGATGTGGCCCCCTAAAACAAAGAAAAAAAAAATTCCTGCACGAAAAGCATGTCCCCTGGTCCAAGAGATATCTCCGGCCCTGTACAGAAACTCCTTATCAAAAACTCTTGAAAACAAAGCGCAAAATGTGTTGTACCCACTTGAGAAACTTGCCGTGAAAAGACACCCAGATACGAACACTACCGTGATACTGTCTGAATTCTGCTAATTTGCTGAAAGCACATTTTAATGCCTTCTGATCAAGAAGGTTACATTCTGGGAATAGGGGAATGTAAGTGCACGTGGGAGGATGCTTAAAAGTCCCCACAGCTGTCCTCCCCACATCCGTTCTTGCCTTTCACCCTGCCTTTGAGGTCTTCTAGTCTTCATTAGTGGTAGACCATCAAACAGAGATGCTCATCCCCTCCATTTGTGGGGACAGATTTATTCAGCCTTTGTCTCCCTATTCACTTTTTTAAACATACAGATGGTCTACAAGTTGAAACAGTGCCTATATGTATATCCTTAAAGGTTGTCTTTGAAAAGGGTCTTGAGGATCATGCAAGGGGACACTTAGGCCAGTGAGGGCCTGGGGACTTGGCCAAAGTTGCCCAGACTTTGTGTAACAGTTCTGTTCTCTCAGGCTCTCTCACCTACTGTGTTCCCCAGTCCTCGCATTTTGGTACAGGCACAAGTTGGGATGAGGCAGAGTGTCGTGATCCATTTTTCACGTTTCCATGTCTGCTGCTTATCACTTTCCAGTGGTGACAGTTAATGTCTCCTAGTGCTGGAAGATTTGACAGACCTCCACTCTGTTCCACTCTGACTTTGAAATGTAAAATTTTAAGGGAAGGTCTTTTTAAAAGGCCACTATCAATTTTTCTTTTATTTTATTTTCCTTTTTTTTGGGGGGGCCACACCCGGCAATGTTCCCCATGGTACTATATCTCTGGTCCCCAATTTTCCTTTTATTTGTTTTGTTTTGATTTGGTTTTGAGCAGTGACTCTCTGGGGTTACTCCTGGCTGCGTACTCAGGGATCATACCTGGCGGTGCTAAGGAGATCTTGTGGGATGCCAGGGATTGAATCCAGGTGGCTGCATGCAAGATAGATATCATACCCGCTGTGCTATCGCTCTGGCCCCTATTTTTTTTCCTTGTCTTTTTTTTTTCTTTATTATTATTATTTTGTATTTTGGGAGCACACCCTGCGGCAATCAAGGGTTACTCCTGCACTCTGCACTCAGAAATTGCTCCTGGTAGGCTCGGGGAACCACATGGGATGCTGGGGATTGAACCTGGGTCCAGCCCGGGTCAGCCATGTGCAAGGCAAACACCCTACCACTGTGCTATCTCTCCAGCTCTTTTCTTAATGCCACTGAACTGCACATTCAGAAATGGTAAATATTATGTTGTATATATCCTCTCTCACACACATAAACACACACACACACATGCGTAAACACAAAACCCCCCTTGTCTGAGGGAGTAGAACCATGTGTTTATTTTCATGGTATGTCCTTCTCCTTGCTCCCATCTCTCTGTGGATACCTGCTTTAGTAACTTTAGCATTGTGTTGGCAGGATAACTTCACTAGCAGAATCTCAGCTTCAGACCCGCCAACAAATCAAGAAACTGGAGGAGTTGCAGCAAAAGGTTTCCTACAAAGGCGACCCCATCGTACAGCATCGGCCCATGCTGGAGGAGAGGATCGTGGAGTTGTTCCGAAATTTAATGAAAAGGTAACAGAATTCCAGTCCCTTTTCCTCCTTCTTTCCCTAGCCTTAGGGAGACATTGGTGCACTTCTGAGGGCTCCAACCAGTCTGTGATCCACTGTCCTGTCTCCCCTTGCAGTGCCTTCGTGGTGGAGCGGCAGCCTTGCATGCCTATGCACCCTGACCGGCCGTTAGTCATCAAGACTGGAGTCCAGTTTACTACCAAAGTCAGGTGGGTGAGTCACTGCCACCTAGGGAAGTATTTACTGAAGAGCTTCTTGGGAGAGTTTTGTTGGTGGCCAGGATGGTTTTTCAAGCCATCAAAAGGTTGTCCATGGTGGATGTGGAATTTGCTGGCAGAGTAGCTCTTCTGTTCTTAAGACCAAAGTGCCATGAAGATCAGATTTGATTTTTTGTTTGTCTTTGTTTTGGGGCTACACTCATTTTGGGACTGTACCCAGCAGTGTTCAGGGGTTACTCCTGGCTCTGCACTCAGAAATCACTCCTGACAGGCTCAGGGGACCATAAGGGATGCCGAGGATCAAACCCAGGTTGGTCCCAGGTCTCCATGGGCAATGCAAAACACCCTACCACTCCAGCTCCGAAGATCAGATTTGTGAGGTGAACATAGGCCTGTCTTGACCTGGAGTCTTAGGCCTTCATTGTCTCCTTCAATTTTGTAAAAGGTGCAAAAATAACGCTGAGGTGATGATTCAACTTAGGGTCAGAGCTGGTATTAGAGGAGGGGTGTTGGGATGTTTTATTTTCAGTGTAAATTTGGAGATTAGGGCCAATCTATTTAATAATTTCTTAGTTGTTTCTTTAGATAGCTAGAGCCTTGAATAAAGAGTTTACAGACTTTTTAAAAAAATGTATTATTTTTGGTTTCACTCACACATCCTTTCTCTCCCTCTTTTCAAACAGATTGCTGGTTAAATTTCCTGAGTTAAACTATCAGCTTAAAATTAAAGTGTGCATTGACAAGTAAGTATGACTTATCTTAGAGACCTTTGTTTTTTGAGCAAAAGTTTTCAAGTGGTTGGTAAGATATTGTTTTTAGCCTTAACAAGATCACAGTGCTGCTGGAGAGATTTGAGTTGTATTTGCTCTTATGATCTTGAGTCTCTCTTTCCCTTCAATTTTTACTTAGAGTAAAAAATTGGGATAGATAAAAATCAAAACATTGGTATGGATTCTTTTTTTGTTTGTTTGTTTGTTTTGTTTTTGGGCCACACCCAGCGTTGCTCAGGGGTTACTCCTGGCTGTCTGCTCAGAAATAGCTCCTGGCAGGCACGGGGGACCATGTGGGACACCGGGATTCGAACCAACCACCTTCGGTCCTGGATCAGCTGCTTGCAAGGCAAACACCGCTGTGCTATCTCTTCGGGCCCTTTTTTTTTTTTTTTTTTTTTTTTTTTAATTTTGGGGCATACCTGGCAATGCTCAGGGATTACTTCTGGCTTTTCACTCAGTAATCAACCCTTGTGGAATCGGGGTTCCATCTGGGATACTACAAGAATGGACATAGGTCGACCAAATACAAGGCAAGTACCCTGCCTACTGCGCTATTACTGCTCTGGCCCGTGGATTCTTTGTTATTGTCCTACGTTTCACTTTATTGTCCTATGTTTCACCACATTATTGGAACATGGTCAAAATTTAACTTATACCAATGCTCTGAAAGAGATTATTAATGAGAAACTATCCCTAATTTTAGGTGATAGAGTTATTTACTTGACTATGTCATGAGTGTAAACTGAAAAATAATTACTAAGAAAATAAAGGATGAGGGCTGGAGCAATAGTAAAGCAGGTAGGGTGCTTGCTTTGTGTGTGGCTGACCTTGGTTTGTTTGATTCCTGTCATCCCATGTGATCTCCTGAGCACTGCCAGTTATGACCAAAAATATAAGTTACTGTAAGAGGTGTTAGCTTTGATAAATAAACAAAAATTAATAACTATTATTGGCTATCAGATGATTTTATAATAAGCAGCAATAATAAAATATACATTGTGATTACATTTCAGATGTTTAAAATCTGAAGAAAAGGAAGGCATTTTCATGAGAAAGAAATACTTTTTTTAATGTGTGTGTGTGTGTGTGTGTGTATGTCTGTGTGTGTCTGTGTATATTTTGTTTGGGGCCACACTTGGCTGGGCTCAGGGATCACTCCTGGTGGGCTTTGGAGAACCTTATCTCTGGCCCCAATAGCAACATTGGTGGAAGGCCGCTAACACCTAGTGGTGGGTTTGGAATTGGAACATCCATACCTATAACTCTATTATTAGCAGCATTATAAATCATGGTGCCTAAATTAAAAAATACTTAATAGGGGCCAGAGAGATAGCATGGAGGTAGGATGTTTGCCTTGCATGCAGAAGGAGGGTGGTTCAAATCCCGGCATCCCATATGGTCCCCCGAGACTACCAGGAGTGATTTCTGAGCATAGAGCCAGGAGTGACCCCTGAGCACTGCCTAGTGTGACCCAAAAATCAATAAATAAATAAATAAATAAAAATAAAAATACTTAATAAATAATACTTAAATAACAAAAAGATAAAATAAAAGAATGGGAAACTGACTGTAAACTGTTGACATTTAAAGCAGAATCAGAAGTCAGTGAACATGCTGGGAAGCCTGGAGATCGAATAAGGGAACTCAGTTGCAGGGTATAGTAGACCTTTCCAGAAAACCCAGTGTAGCTGAAAGAATAACTAGCACAACCAGAAATGCTGAATTAGTGCAAATTCCTGGTTTTAGTGATGTCTTGATGGGCCGCTAATGAAGGGCCTGGATGTTCTGGGTCTGCTCTCTGTGTGCTTACTGCAGTCAAAGCCACATGCTTGCTCATGCAAAGCCCGAGCTCTTAAGCACAGATCTTGCTTGCTCAGAATGGAATTGTCTAGGTCTGTTGAAGACAGCGTGGGTGTCCCACCCCTGACACCTGGCCTATGGGGCCCATTGTGTTCTGCTGCTTCATGATTATCAGGTTACCTAGGGAGTGGGGCTGGAGTGTCTGAGCAGACAAGGGGGAATCAGTGGGTCGGGTCAGCCACCCACTGTCTTTACAACTCAGGCATGGAGATGGTTGCATATATGCAGTGGGGAGAAGGAACATAAGATCCGCTGTGGTAACACACATTGTTTTCTCAACAGAGACTCAGGGGATGTGGCCGCTCTCCGAGGGTAAGTGCAGCCAAACAGGCTTCTTTGGGTTTTGCTTCATGAGATTTATCCTCTGGCAAGTTACCAATGGGACTGGGGTTTTTCCCTGTGATTCAGATCCCGGAAATTTAACATTCTGGGCACAAACACCAAGGTGATGAACATGGAGGAATCCAACAATGGCAGCCTCTCCGCAGAGTTCAAACACTTGGTATGTGGGCCAGCCCTGGCTCCCCTCCTCCTAGGGCTTTTTGGGTGGAGGGAGCGGTCCCTCATATGATAAGTGCTCTCTGCTTTCTTTCCAGACCCTGAGAGAGCAAAGGTGTGGCAACGGGGGCCGGGCCAACTGCGATGTAAGTTGTGCTGGGGAGGGAAGTTGTTGGCACATCCCTAGGGTTCCCGGATTCTTTCTCTGTCCCTTGAACCAGTCCTCTTGTTTATCTGATATGTAGTAGGCCTTAAAAAAAATTAATAACATTATAGTCCAAAAAATCTAAGTCAGGGCCCAGAAAGATAGCACAGCGGCGTTTGCCTTGCAAGCAGCTGATCCAGGACCGAAGGTGGTTAGTTTGAATCCCAGTGTCCCATATGGTCCCCCGTGCCTGCCAGGAGCTATTTCTGAGCAGACAGTCAGGAGTAACCCCTGAGCACGGCCGGGTGTGGCCCAAAAACCAAAAAAAAAAAAAAAAAAATCTAAGTCAGTAAATGAAGCTTTAAAACAAGAATGTATAATACTTGACACAAGTTAAAGAATGAGGTAAAAAAAAGTCAATATGTGCCATATTTTTTTGTGAGATGCAGCAACTAGAGAGATAGAACAGCAGGTAGGGTGCTTGCGGAAGACTCTAGTTCTGTCCTCAGCATCTATTCTGGTCCCCTGAGCACTGTCAGGAATGACCCAAAAAAGAAAAGATAAGGGCCAGAGCAACAGCACAGTGATAGGATGTTTGCCTTGCACACGGCTGATCCAGGGCGGACCTCGATTCAATACCTCAGTGCTCCATATGGCCCCCCAAGCCAGGAGCGATTTCTGAGTGCATAGCCAGGAGTAATCCCTGAGTGCTGCCGGGTGTGGCACAAAAACCAAAACCAAACAAACCAAAAAAAAAAAAAAAAAAAAAAAAAAACCAAAAAAGAAAAAAGGCGAGATGCAAACTAGGAGGATATTTGTTTATTTGTTTGTGCCATACCTGGCAGAGCCTCAAGGATTACTCCTGGCTCTGTGCTCAGAAATTAATCTTGGAGGCTTGGGGGACCATATGGGAGGGATGCCAGGGATCAAAACCAAGGATCAAAACATGGCTACATGTAAGGCAAACTCTCTACTCACTGTGCTATATCACTCTAGCCCCAATAATATGTATTTAAAAACAGATTCAGTTTATTTCTAGCATATGTATATATTGCTAGTCTACTATCATATGGTAGCTCAATAATATGTTAGCATATGCTATTTAATAATATTTTATATTACAATATAGTATATTGTCTTAAAGCAATGTACTATATTGTTTTCGTGAGTTTATCTGTGAAGGCACAGTGGTAAGGTGTTTGCCTTGCACATGGATGACTCAAGACAGACCTAGGTTCGATCCCTGGCATCCCATATGGTCCCTTGAGCCTGCCAGGAGTGATTTCTGAGTGCAGAGCCAGGAATAACCTCTGAGTGCTGCCAGATATGGCCCAAAAACAACAACAACAAATTCTAACCTTGGGTCGGAGCAATAGTACAATCGGTAAGGTACTTGCCAACCTGGGTTCGATCCCCAGCATCCCATATGGTTCCCCAGCACTGCCAGTAATAGTTCCTGAGCACAAAACAAGGATTAAACCCTGTGCACTGCTGGGTGTGGCCCCAAACAAACAAGCAAAAAATCAATTGAGGTCTCATTTCTGAGAATTAGTTGGTAATTCCTGTTCAGAACATGTTGCTCTATTGCTGAGGATAGTAGAAATTGTTTTGGCCTCTGAGAACAATTTAGCTTTATGAAAACAAACACACCTAATAAATAAGCCAACAGTGCCCTTCTCTGCCTGAGCATCACAGAGATCTTTGCACAATAGTATCAGGAGATATGTACAAAGTGTCACCATGGCCTGAGGGTCAACCTAAACAACTCAAATTAAGACCTCCTAGAATTGAAGATTTGTTATAGAGTCACACAACCAGATAGAACTGTGAAATGAATAAACCACAGGTGTTTACAGCCATGTGGATGTGGAAAGTGGGTCACAAAAGCATGCATAGGACCTGGGTCCCCTGTATCAGGTTCACAAGCACCCACACTCTGTTACATCTTAGGGGTGTAAATGTGGTAAACTGTATAGAAAAACCAAGAAATCAGAAGCCTGGAAGACAAATAGCAGTAGCATCTGAGGGAGGCAGAACAGGGAAAGTTGTTTCAAGAATCTGAGTTTCACCTCTTTTCCTGACTCTTCTTTGGGAGTCGACAGGAGGAGATCTCCCCAAAATGCTCAGGGGATCCAGAAGCCACTCCAGATGATATGTGGACAGCCAGGATGTGCTGCTGCCAGGCCCTGTAGTTCTGGGATACCTGATAGTGCTCAGGAGTCCACTTGGTACCTGGAATTGAATCTCCCAGAGCTGCTGCCTTTCTGTAATTGGTCTGGGACAGCTTGGTGGAGCGCACACTTCCAAGTGTGGCTATGTCACTCCTCAGTGTGACATTAGTGTACAGTGTCCTCTCTCTCTCACTCTTTCTCAGGCCTCTCTGATTGTCACCGAGGAGCTGCATCTGATCACATTTGAGACTGAGGTGTATCACCAGGGCCTCAAGATTGACCTGGAGGTAAGTTCTGAGGCAGGACTGGGACAGACCCCATGCAGCGTGGTTCATGGCCATAACTTCTAGCTGGGAGAGATCTAACTCTAGCAGATGGGCTGTGCTGGTCTGAGCTCTGCTTATTCTTGCTGTCTTCCCCAAAACTCAGCTCCCACCTGAGAATAAAATCTAATGTGAGTGATTAAAAATATATACATATATATATATAATGCTCGCTTCGGCAGCACATATACTAAAATTGTAACGATACAAAGAAGATTAGCATGGCCCCTGAGCAAGGATGACACGCAAATTTGTGAAGCGTTTCATATTAAAATACATATATATAAACCACATGTGTATAGTCTTATATTGCATATATATGTTCAAATATACACTCAGCCTTCTGAAAACTTTTTTTTGGGGGGGGTTTGGGTCACACACAGTGCTCAGGGGTTACTCCTAGCTCTATGCTCAGAAATCGCTCCTGGCAGGCTCAGGGGACCATATGGGATGCCGGGATTTGAGCCACTGACCTTCTACATGCAAGGCAAACACCTTACCTCCATGCTATCTCTCCGGCTCCAGCCTTCTGAAAACTTGATAAAATTTGAGCAGAATGGTATTTTTGTTGTTGTATTTTGGAGACACATCCAGTGGTGCTCAGTGTCTGCTTCTGGCTGGGTGCTCCAGGATCACTCCTGAAGTGATATGGGGCCTTGGGGTGCTGAGAACTAATAAACCTGGGCCTTCAGCATGCCAAGCCTTCATGCTCTTTGAGATCTCTGCACCTCCACTCAGAAGGATATATACATATATACATACATATATATATATAAAACTAGCTAGTGGTTTTATAGGAAATGGTATTATTTCTTTTTTAAACCAACTCACTTAAGCTATATATATAATATATATATATATATATTTATTACTGTTATTTGGAGGGCACTGTGTCTGGCATCAGTGTTCAAGGATCATTCCTGGCAGCACTGAGGGGACCGTATGCCATGCTTAGAATCAAACTAGGGTCTGGGGCCGGGAAGGTGGCGCTAGAGGTAAGGTGTCTGCCTTGCAAGCGCTAGCATAGGACGGACCACGGTTCGATCCCCCGGCGTCCCATATGGTCCCCCCAAGCCAGGGGTGATTTCTGAGCGCATAGCCAAGAGTAACCCCTGAGCATCAAACGGGTGTGGCCCAAAAACCAAAAAAAAAAAAAACAAACAAACAAACTAGGGTCTGGGATCAAATGAATCAATGACAAGCAAAGCATCTTACCCCTTGTACTATCTCTCCAACCCCACTGAGCTTTTTAAAACAATTGGCCATACCTGCAAGTGCTCAGAGCTTACTCCTGGCTTATACTCGGGCTCATTCCTGACTCTGCACTCAGCGATTCTTCCTGACAGGCCTTGGGGACCATATGTGGGCTCATATCTGGTTTGGCTATATGCAAGGCAAGTGCCCTCCCCCTATGCTATCTTTCCAAGCCTGCCCCCATTGAGTTTTAAATTAAAAATGTGTTAAAAGGCCAGGGTTGGGGCCGGGCGGTGGCGCTGGAGGTAAAGGTGCCTGCCTTGCCTGCGCTAGCCTAGGACGGACCAAGGTTCGATCCCGCGGCGTCCCATATGGTCCCCCAAGTAGCCAGGAGCAACTTCTGAGCGCATAGCCAGGAGTAACCCCTGAGCGTCACAGGGTGTGGCCCAAAAACAAAAAAAAAAAAAAAAAAAAAGGCCAGGGTTGACTCTCATGACTCTCTCAGCACCTCTATGCATAAGACTGACTCAGTCCCTGGCAACACTATTACAGACACACAACACACACACACTCGCACCCTCTAAAAAGACAGGAATACTAGTCCAGGAAACACACATAATACATGCATATGGCACTCGCACACACACATAGACACACACACACCTGAAAGGACAGGAAGCCCAGTTCTTGATTTCTGGGACTTCTCTGTTTAGTGGACAGATACAGCTTCAGTTTTTGGAGAGTGACTTCAGGCTGTATACACAGGGCTCTATTGAGGCCCATGAGTCCAGCTTTGAGTGAGCCAGATTTTGCCTGGTGAGTCTGATAGCAGCCACTGCTATCACTCCGGGAGTGCTATCCACTCCAGGATCTGAGCTTTCTCCAGGAGTTGGGAGTGGGTGTGCAATGCAGCTTGGCCTCTTGCTTCAAGCCCTGTGAGTCAGGGCTGAAGAAATTGTTGTAGGGGCAGGCAGCATCGATAATACAACAGGTAATTACGGCACCTGTTTTACATGTGACTAAGCTAGGTTCAATCCTCAGCAATCCATAGGGCCCCCAGTGTAGAGAAAGGAGTAAGCCCTGAGCGTCCCTGGTGTGGCCCAAACCAGGCTCTGACAAACAAGATTCCTGCCTCCCTTTCTCCACAGACCCACTCCCTGCCCGTCGTGGTGATCTCCAACATTTGCCAGATGCCCAATGCTTGGGCATCTATCCTGTGGTACAACATGCTAACCAACAACCCCAAGGTGAGCGCCTGGGCTGGGAAACCTGCATCTCCATGCTTGGAGCTCGTGTGCCCCCTAGTGCTGCTCACCGGCACTGCCCTCTGGTCTCTTCTTGCCGCAGAATGTGAACTTCTTCACCAAGCCACCCATCGGTACCTGGGATCAGGTGGCCGAGGTGCTGAGCTGGCAGTTCTCCTCCACCACCAAGCGAGGGCTGAGCATCGAGCAGCTGACCACACTGGCGGAGAAGCTCTTAGGTCAGCCTTTCTCTCTTTCCTGTATGCCCTAGGAAAAGTCTTTGTCCAGGGCCCCTGTGGTGGACAGATATGGGGGGGGGGGGGAAACCCTTTACTGGAGGTTGTGTTTTTCTATTTTGTGTGTGGGGGAAGCACACCTGGAAATGCTCAGGTATTACTCCTGGTTCTGAGCTTAGTTAGGGATCACTCCTGGCTGTGCTCGAGGGACCATATATGATGCTGGGGATTGGACCCAGGTCAGCTGTATGCAAGGCTAGAGCCCTATCTACTGTACTCTCTCTCTAACCCACCAAGGCTTGTTGTTATGGAGTGAGGAAGAACTCTTGTCTCTCAGTAGCATCTCCTTCTGCCTCCAGGGCACAGTTTTGACCTTTCCAAAGGGCCTTTCCCATGTATTTTTGGGCAGTGTTGTACGCTGGACACCACTGTTCACTTACTCAGCACACTACAGGCTGGCTTTTCTTCTTTTATTTTGTTTGGTCATACCCAGTGATGCTAAGGGGTTACTCCTGGCTATGTGCTCAGAAATAGCTCCTGGCTTGGAGAACCATATGGAATGCCAGGGATTGAACCCAGGTTCATCCCGGTCAGCTGTGTGCAAAGCAAACACCCTACCGCTGCATGTTGGCCCCTCTTTTTTTTTTTTCCTGGTTTTTGGGTCACACCCGGCAGTGCTCAGGGGTTACTCCTGGCTCTATGCTCATAAATCGCTCCTGGCAGGCTCAGGGGACCATATGGGATGCCGGGATTCAAACCACCGTCCTTCAGCTTGCGAGGCAAATGCTCTACCTCCATACTATCTCTCTGGCCCCTAGTCCCTCTTTTTTTTTTTAGAAAAAAACTGAGGACATTTTGGTGGTGGTGGGACCACACCCAGTGATATTACTTATTACTTTATACTCAGGAATTTCTTTTTTTTTTTTTTTTGGTTTTTGGGCCACACCCAGTGGTGCTCAGGGGTTACTCCTGGCTGTCTGCTCAGAAATAGCTCCTGGCAGGCATGGGGGACCATATGGGACACCGGGATTCAAACCAACCACCTTTGGTCCTGGAACGGCTGCTTGCAAGGCAAACGCCGCTGTGCTATCTCTCCAGGCCCAGGAATTTCTCCTAGAGAGCTCAAGGGACCACATGGGATAACAAGGATCCAACCTAGGTTGACCGCATACAACGCAAATGCCCCCTACCTGTTGTGCTATCCTATCACTCTGGCCCGAGAAAAAAAATGTTGATAAGAATATTTTAAGTACAACCTCGACTCTTAAGTGTTTTATTTGATGTCACAAATGTCCTCTGACACCAGGTCTTATGTATACCTATGCTGACACAAGGAGAGAGCTGGTCGCCCCCTAGTGGGCTCAAGCTTTTACCATCCCCCTCGTTTGTTGGCCTCGGGAACTTCTCCAAAGGGAGAAGGTGTGGACACAGGCTGTGGTCTGGTGTGTGCTTAGCGTGGGGGTAACTTTCAAATACGTGAAGCCCATCGGGTTCTCGGCCCCTTCTGGGACAGATGCAGGTGTGCTGAGTGCCAGGAAAGAAGAGTCTTCAAGCCGCAAAATGATGCCACTTTGTTCTCGGTTTCTCACAGGGCCTGGTGTGAACTACTCAGGGTGTCAGATCACATGGGCTAAGTTTTGTAAAGTAAGTATTAACTCCCGTTAGGAACGGGTTGGGGTTGTTCACACTTTCCAGAGCCCCCAAAGGTAGCTGGGTCCGAGGATTTGGGTGGCACTGTACCCGTGGGGGCTCGGGGTAGGGAGTCTGGGATGACCACAAACTACGTTTCCTCCTTTTCCCAGGAAAACATGGCTGGCAAGGGCTTCTCCTTCTGGGTCTGGTTGGACAATATCATCGACCTTGTGAAAAAGTACATCTTGGCTCTCTGGAATGAAGGGTAGGTCGGCACTCAATCTAGGAAGGGGCCAGACATGGCTGGTTGCTTGTTCTGTCTGTAGACCATTGTCTGGGCTCCAACCTTGTTATTGTTTTTCTCGGATTCCAGGTATATAATGGGCTTCATCAGTAAGGAGAGGGAGCGAGCCATCTTGAGTACCAAACCCCCCGGAACCTTCTTGCTCAGGTTCAGTGAAAGCAGCAAGGAAGGAGGAGTCACCTTTACCTGGGTGGAGAAGGACATCAGCGGTAAGCCTGGCTCTCCCCCCATCCTACCTGGTGCCACTAGTTTCAAGCTTCTACTGCCCCCTGGTGGGTTAACCTTGTCTTGCAAACAAAAAACAAAAAACAAAAAACACAAGGCTTGGCTAGGTGACTTTTCTCTAAATGCTGATTTACTGAATTGGGTTCAGATACTAAACTGCCAGGTAGCTTTTCCTGAGGTGGACAGACCAGGGACTGGATTATGCAGGATAACGTGGCCCCAAGTCTTTTCCTCTGGAGAGGAAGTAACTTAGGTTGATTTCTCTCTCACGTACCTCGACCTCGTTCCCTGATCTTCTCTTTCCATACCCTATGACAGGGAAGACCCAGATCCAGTCGGTAGAGCCCTACACCAAGCAGCAGCTAAACAACATGTCCTTCGCCGAGATCATCATGGGCTACAAGATCATGGATGCCACCAACATCCTTGTGTCCCCACTGGTCTACCTCTACCCTGACATTCCCAAGGAGGAGGCATTCGGAAAGTATTGCCGCCCAGAGAGCCAGGAGCACCCTGAGGCTGACCCAGGTAGTTGTTGATTTTCCACATCAGGCTTTGGATTCAAGGGAGAGGTGGGAAGTGACCGGAATCTTGAGGGGACAGACAGGTCAGTTCCTGTATGACCTGAAGCTCTCATGCCTATCTAGTCGGTGCTTTGGGGGTAGCTGCTGGGCATAGAAAGAAGCAGATTCGGGTCACAGTCTTCACCTCACAGGTTTTTATGTACACCCTGAGACAGCGTAACCAGAGCCCTGGGGTTCCCAATGGCTTGTGCAGCACAGCTCTGCTTCTGGAGTAGCTGCTGGAGGGTTGGGCCTTAGATTGCAAGTCTAGCCAGTTTCCTCTCCCGTCACTGAGCAGTGGAAACAATAGTGAGTAGGATGAAGAAAGGGTCTCTGGAGGAAGTGAGCGTGGGTGATGCTAAGGACCAAGGCCCTGAGGGTTAGAGAGGAGGGGCCCTGTGACTGGGGAAAACCGGACCCGCAGACTGCATTCACACAATGGATGACTTTTATTTATTATCCTAAAACAAATGGTATTTTATTCACAGTGATTCACCATGCTGTCAGTTGTAGGATGTATACACGACATCCCGACACCACAGTCTATCAGTGTCTGTTCACACTACAATTCTCTCAGCCCCTAGTCTCCCCCGCTCACACATCCCCTTGTCTTCCCATCATGGCATGTTCAGGTCTGTAGATGGATGACTTGTAATGTTCAAGAGTGTGTAAAAGGATCTGAGCCCTCAGGCGCTACTGCCCCGTGCCTGGCAGGGCCCAAGTCTCTGATATGTTTGGCTTTGATTAATTTTAAGGACTTTTTTTCTTTTAGTTTAATGTTTAATTTTGGGGCCTCAACTAGGGCTAATCCCAGTGGGACTTGGAACCATGTGGTGGCTGTGATCAACCATTGGTCTCCTGCATGGGAAGCATATGATCCCACCCCTGGGGCTCTCTCTGCCAAGTCCTTGAGGTGGCAGTGGGCTCTGTAGTGTAAGGCTTTGAAGTCAGCTTCTCTGCCTGTTCCAGCAGCTTCTTGAAAACCTGCCCTTAGACTAATAGTTCCAGTGCACAAGATCACTTGTCCTTAGGAAGTCCGTCAAAATTTCTTTTCTTTTTTTTCTTCCTTCTAAATTTCTTGAGGTGGCAAGAAGGGAACTTGGAGGAGGGACACGGCTCATTTGTAGTCGGTGCTCCTTTGTTTTCACACCGCCTTTGTTGCTCCAGTGACTGAATCTAACTAACTCTCACTTCCTGTTTGCTGCTTATCTCGCCCTCCACGCTCAGCTTCAGTTAGGAGATGAGTTTATCAGCCGCCCCACGCTCCCTTGGTTCCTTTTGAGAGGACATGGAGACCCAAGTGCTGGTCCTTGGACTAAGTTTTGCTTTCAAGATCCAAGTTCCCATTCCAAGACTGCACCCTCCATTCCCATCAGCATCACCAGCATGACCCAAGACCTGGTCCCTTTCCGCCATCTGGAGACCCTGGTCCTTTTCCAGGGTCAGGATGCTGAGTGGGAGGAAAGAGCTGAGGAACAGTTTCCTGGAGAGGCGGGTGTCAGGAATGTATTCGAGGGGCACTCGGGGTGAGCATGTAGATGGGGTCAAGACATACTAAGTGTGTGTGAG
Organism: Suncus etruscus; assembly: GCF_024139225.1. NCBI lineage: Eukaryota > Metazoa > Chordata > Mammalia > Eulipotyphla > Soricidae > Suncus > Suncus etruscus. The sequence goes on along the minus strand of NC_064848.1, from coordinate 189,577,680 downwards.
ATGTGGAGGACTTGTGTGTATGTGGAGGAATGTGTGCATATGCTCATATATACGACGGTGTATGTACATATGGATGCAAGGGGCATGTATAATCATGTTCTCACCCTCAAGCGTCCTCAGGAAGCCAGATCTCTCCCTGGGACAGCCCGCCACTCCCACTTCTCCTAAGAAGCCCATGTCACCCTCCAGCCCTTCCAGATGACTAACCCCTTGCCTTCCACACAAGAACATTTACAGCTTATAGCCCACTCCGGCACCTCTGCTCCTGTTTCTGCTGCTCCTGGGAAATGAAATCCTTGCTTATTTGGGATAGAAGCTCACCCCAATCAATCTGAAAAAAGCTTGAGCCTTTGATTTTCTGTTGGAGACCAGAGTTTGATGGTTTTGTATCTTCCTTCCTTCCTTCCTTCCTTCCTTCCTTCCTTCCTTCCTTCCTTCCTTCCTTCCTTCCTTCCTTCCTTCCTTCCTTCCTTTCTTCTTTCCTTCCTTCTTTCCTTCCTTCCTTCCTTCCTTCCTTCCTTCCTTCCTTTCTTCTTTCCTTCCTTCCTTCCTTTCTCCCTTCCTCTTGACACTAAGGGATTAAGGCTTCATAAATAAGGGTTTTCTTTGTTTGGGGGCCATACCTGTAGTACTCAGAGGACCATATGGTGCCAGGGGTAGAACCCAGCTTCAGACAAAGCTTGTGCTCAGCCCGTTAATCCATCAATCTGGCCCACTGACTTTCTCAACTGCACAATAACCCAGTTGAGAGTGAAGCTCCTTAGCTAGGACCAGACTTCTTGAATCGTCAGACTTTCCGATCTGTGGTCTATTTAGGAGACAAGAGCTATAGAACTATGGGTCTTTTGGCCCACCACACCTCCTGAGTGATTTGTTCACTTAACTTCCCCAAATTTTATGTCTCTGAGACTCTGGAGACTTGACCTTATTTAGAAACAGCATTTTGCAAATCCCTGCTTCCCTCTATCCCATTTCTAACTGTTGGGACAGAGATCCTCAAAGGTGGACAGCACCCCTTCCCCCCATCATAGCTTACTCCTGAAACAGAGAGTACCTGTTCCCCGACTCTCCTCCCTTAGCTGAAACAGAAGAAAGCCCAGGCCATCTCTCACAACTCAGGGCCTCTTGTATCATACTAACATCATGCTAGGAGATTGAGTGTTGTATACAGTTGTCCCAAGGCAGGCATATGGCATCCTCTGCAGAAATGCCCTCGAGCAGCTGAGTGCTGGGGCAATCGGAGTTATGCCCTGGGCTCTGGGGTCTTTGTCTCAAACTCTGGGATTTCAGGCAAGTGGTTGCCGTATGCTCCTAAAGATAGAGTGACATTGGCACCTGAGAGGGCATCCTGTCCAGGCAACACAACCTCTGTCCCTGATCACCAGGAGTTATCTAAGAGATAGGGTCCATCCAACACACATTTCTCAGGCCACAGCTGAGCTATTGAGACAGTCTAGGGAGAAAAATGTGTGATCAGGTGCTCTGGTGGTCCAGATGTAATCAGGCCTGTGAATTAGAGCCATGGCTCAGGTCAGCTCTGCAGAAGGACTAAAGGTCTCTGATGCGAGTGCCCAGAACTTCAAATCATCTTCCTGGAGGGACGGCCAGCACCTCCTGGGGGGGTTGGCACTGTCTCCCCCAATCCCCTCACTGAGCCCCAGTTTTCCTCTTCCTAGGTGCCGCCCCCTATCTGAAGACCAAGTTTATCTGCGTGACACCGTAAGTGGCTTCTCTACTCCTTTATTTCTGAGATTCTCAGGGCTATCCCCTCGGGAAGGTGTCCACCTGCTGGGGTGAGAGGGTGCCTATAAGAGTGGGAGGTCCTGGGCTGTGTGTAGCACTTAATGACCTTGTGTGTTTAAAAATCTCGAGCCTTTTTTAATTTTTTTTTGTTGGAAATCCAGAGTTTGATGGCTTGTGTGTGTGTGTTTTGTTCTTTCTTTCTTTCTTTTTTATTTTTTTTCCTCCATTGTGTCTTGTCAACCCTACCCTCTCCCCTCCGGCCGCCCCCTTTCCTACAGAACGACCTGCAGTAATACCATTGACCTGCCGATGTCCCCCCGCACTTTAGATTCATTGATGCAGTTTGGAAGTAATGGGGAAGGTGCTGAACCCTCAGCAGGAGGGCAGTTCGGTGAGTATTTTTCGAGGAGTAGCAGTGGTCTCTGTCGCAGAAAGTCAGGTAGAGCTCAGAGCTGGCCGCACAAATGGGGAGAAAGAGGTCCTAGAATAGTCCCTGCCATCCCTCTGTAAGTGTGCATTGGCTGGCAGATTCCCCCACATCAAAATTCCTCTTCCTAATGTCTCTAACCTAACACGATGAATCCAGAGTCCCATCACTAAACCGGAAAGAAAATAGGAGTAAGAGCGGGTTGGGAGTGGGCTCCAAGTCTTTGAAATGTTATTTTATTTTGTTCAGTTTATTTCTTTGGGGGCCACACTTGATGGTGCTGGAGGGACCCTGCGGTGCTGGGGATGGAACACCCCCAGGCTCCGACATCAAAACCTATGCTCCAGCCCTTGGAGCCTGCTCATCTCTGCTGAGGGTTGCACTGTTTCCTGGTGGATGGGCCACATTCCAGGTGGCAGCTTCAGTTGGCCACCTTCATGGGGTGGGCAACCTTGGGGCTTCTCCAAGCTGGTGTGGAGAGTGGGGGACACGGGAGACAGGAAGCCTGAGTCCTCCCCAGAGGTAAGAGGCCAGAGGGAGGAGAGTATTTGCTCTGTCCCATCTGCCAGGTATCATTCTGCTGGAGGCTGAAAATATGGGCCCTGCCGGCTACAGGAATCAGGTGACTGAACCAGCTATCCCTGTCTGTTCCCCAGAGTCCCTCACCTTTGACATGGAATTGACCTCGGAGTGTGCGACCTCCCCCATGTGAGGAGCGAGTCTGGCAGCTGCGGAGACAGTGACGGAAGCACCTCCCCATGCCCCACCCACTCCTTGCCAGCCAAGACCCCCAGATCGTCGGGGACTCCTAACTGGGGGGCGTTCCGATTTTATGTTATTTTTAAATCTCCTTCTGCTATCTTTGAACCACCTGGGCACTTTTTAAACTAGAGGAATGAGTGGATGTGGGTGATAGGCTTTTCTGTAAGTGCAACTAAGACTGTAAATTCTGAGACTGATGAGGGGATATGGAAGGAGTCCAGAGAGAGAGAAAAGGAAGGTCTCCAGCACCGCAACCCCTGCCCTCCATTCTCAGCAGCTTTCTGTTGTCCAGAGACAAGTGCCTCTCAGTGCCAGGCACCCCTCTGCCCGGTTCCATAAGCTGAAGCTACAGGCTGCCTCCAGCAAGAAGTCCTCCAAAAGTGCACTTTCAACCCGGCTTTATCCAGCTAGAAGATGGGACTTTTGAAGTTCTTCATAAATGGATATGGGAGGAGGGGGAGGCAAAAAACAAGCCCAACAGGTCCTAACCTAGTCCTTTCTGTATTTTCCCAAGTCTCATGGGTGCTCATTCAGTCTCATGGGAGTCATTCGGCTTCTTTCAGGATAAGCATTCATGGGAACCCCCAGAAGGGCTTAGATCTAGTCCCTAAGGCCATTGGGGTGGGAGGTGGGGTGTTGGCTTGTGGTGCCCATAAGGAAGATGAAGGATAGCCTCCTGCATGCTTCTGGACTTGTTTTCACAGGCAAAATCCCTTTGAAAGTGCAGAGGGGCACCCTCGAACCTGCCCTTCGTTCTCCCTGACCCCGCACTTCTGTTTCAGCGCCTTTTTTTTTTTTTTTTTGGATTTTGGTTTTTGGGTCACATCCGGCAGCATTCGTGTTCCTCCTGGCTCTATGCGCAGAAATCGCCCCTGGCAGGCTTGGGAGACTATATGGGATGCCGGGATTCAAACCACCGTCCTTCTGCATGCAAGGCAAATGCCCTACCTCCACGCTATCTCTCTGGCCCCAGCGCCTCTTATTTCTCTTATTTCTGTGGGTGCCTTATATGGGACTGGGTGCTCCTTCCCTCTTTTGCCCTAGGTCCCCCCCTCCAATTCCCACCATGGCATATCTCCAACACATCTCCTGTTGACTTTAGGAATCCTGGTGTCAGACTTCTTGGAATATATAGAGAAGACAGTGCAGACTGGGGGTGGTGGTGTATGTGACACATTACAGGATGACAGAGTGCAGACTGGGGGGCCCAGCTCAGGGAATGCGGTTCATCTCCCGGTTGCTGGTCCTGTAGCACCAGAATCCCCTCATGAGGCTCACTGATGCACCTAGAGGCTGGCCCTAAGGAGGATGTCTGCTCTGGGTCTGGCCTGGCCGGGGGTCTCAGATGAGGCAGAGAACTGGGGCTCTGCAGAGGCGAGGGGAGGTGATGCAGGGGTCAGAAACCGCCTGCCAAGGGACTAAAGATCCTCAGGAAACTAGCCTTGACGCTCTCATGCTCACATTAGCCAGTTTCCAAATACAATAAGGGGCGCACACCTTTGTGCCAAGACAGACCAGCGGTTCTAGGCCTCCGGACTAGGAATGTGGGGAGAGAGACATAGGGCTCTCACCTCCCCAGCCCCTCTCCAGAGAATGAGTTCCCAGGAAAACTGAGGCAGGCCCTGGGGTTGTATGGAGAACACTGAGAAAGTTCCAGGCTTCAGGGCAGCAGGTAGATCTGGTCTTAAGGCAGAGGGGGCAGAAATTCTGAGACTCTCGTGGGCTGCTTTAAAGGATAGCCCCCCAAGACCCCAGCCCCACATGGAGCCCTCAACCTACCCTCGCTGGCCTGGCCACTGCATTCAAATTCCAATGTATACTTCATAGTGTAAAAATTTATATTATTGCAAGGTTTTGTTTTGTATATTGCTGTATGTATGTTAATTTTCAGAAATAAAAGTTCTCTAGCAACTCCCTGATGGTCGGGTAGCTTTCTTGGGGTGGGGTGGAGTGAGGGTGGAGGAGCATCTTTTTTCCAGCCTGACTTCTGAGGGCCTCTGGGCCCCCCTCCCCTCCCCTGCTCCCCCATTTGACGTTAGCCACAGCCTCCCCTCCTCCCTCCCCACTGTGCTGCGGCTCCTGTGTGGGGTGATAAGCTGGGGGGGGGGAGGGCTGGGTTTAGAGTTTCCCTGCCCCCCTCTGGTCGCCTGCATCTCGCTGTCAGCTCCATTATCATCACTTTCTTTGAGGTTCTTGCTCGTGTGTGCGGGTGGAAGTAGACACAGCAACCGCCCGCTGGGCCCTGGCAGCGGGGGTGATAATGCAGTTGGCAGCGCCCACTCGCCACCATGGAGACGTGGCCAGGCCTGGACTCCGGCAGGTGGGGAGAGATGAGATAGCAGATCAGTGCTCAGCGCCTTCCCTCCTCCCGCACCCCACCTGCTTCTCTCACTTTGAGCAGCAGGTTCTTGCTACCCCTCATTCCAGGGGCCCCCAAGACACTGGGTACAAAGGGGGAAGCTCCAAGCCCAGCCTCCATGCCAGGGTGAAAGCCCAGCATGGGGGTGGGGGGGAGGCAGCGGCTGGTGCCCCCTGCTGTTTCTTCCAGGAGGCTCCCACAATCCCCCTCCAATTGTTGAGGACCTTCGGACCATTGGGGACCATGGTCTCCAGCTAGGCTGCCAGCTCTGGTGTCACAGTTCCCTTGCCCTCCCCACCCCTTTCTCTAGCCCTCTGACCTGCTGAGAGGCACAGCCAACAATCCCGGACTGGTACCCACCTCCATGGCCACCCAGAGCAGGGGGAGGAAAGAACAAAAACCAGCCCAGTTCATGGCACCCATGGAGACAGCCAGGGGTCAAGCCAGCGATTTTATGAACAAAATATTTTATTCAAAAACACTATTGACACTAATATGTGGCCTGTGTACAAAGTACAAAAGCAGGAGCTGGGAGGGGGAGCCAGAGTGTAGACTCAGCCTGTTTCGTAACCGCAGGGAGGCCTCCTCTGGCCTCAGCGGCCCCAGGGGGAGGCTCAAACGCACCCACTTTTCCTGGCGCCAGTTCCCACTGGGTAGGCAGCAAGCATGGATGGCTTTTCTCTGCAGTTTCTTCTTTCTCTGCAGTTTCTTCTTTTCCAGGAGCGGGTAAGGGAGGAGTCTCCTTGCCCAGGGCCTCCCCACCCCTGTAAACAAAGATGTACAGAGAGAGGCCAGGAGAGAAGGCAGAGGCTGGAGGGGAGGGACAATGCTGGACAGAGGCTGCAACACAGACGTCAAGTCCCCTTGCTAGAGGCCAAGAAATGTCAGCCTTGTTCCATGTGTGCTGTGTGACTCACCAGGTCTCCCATTGAGAAAAAGCCTGGAGTCATAGGCAGAAAAGAAACATGGCTTGAAGCTGAAGCCTAGTCAGTCTCTCGCCAAGGGAAAGAATCAACAGATCAGGATGTGCTTCGGAGCAGAGGCACATAGAGACGTGTGTGCGCACACGCGCACACGCATACACGCATACACACACACACACACACACACACACACACACACACAACTGGGAAGGTAAAGCTTTAAGGCAGAAGTAAAGCTGAAGCCACAAGTGCCGGAGCAATAGCACAGAAGAGAGGGCATTTGCCTTGCACAAAGCTAACCCTGATTCAACCCCCAAGCACAGCCAAGAGTAATTCCTGACCACAGAGCCAGGAGTGAACCCTGAACACCACCAGGTGTGACCCAAAAAACAATCCCCCTCCCAAAACAAAAACAAAAACAAAACCTGATGTTCAGCCACATGGCTCATCTCCATTTCGCTTCTTCAAGAATATCACTAGCTGGGGTCAAGCAATAGCACAGTGAGTAGGGTGAGTAGGGTGTTGGCCCTGCATGTGGCCAACCTGGATTCAATCCCCGGCATCCCATATGGTCCCTCCGGTACTACCAGGAATGACCCCTGAGTGCAGAGCTAGGAATAACCCCTGAGCACTGTCGATGTGACCCAAAAACAAAATAATAACAAAAAATCACTAACATATTATCTGGGACCAGGGAGAGTGTTTTTTATGTGGGACCCTGGGAGACACCTACCCATCCCTACACATCATAGTACCCTAAGTATACTTGCTGGGGTGGTCCCCAAATAAACAGAATTTCATGCAATTAAATGCTGATCCGTGGCAGGCCCAGACTCACCTGCCACGAGGCCTTGCCCTGTCTCTGCTACCTCAAAAACAGACCCAGTGGGCTAGGGGAGAAAAGGCTATTAGGGCCACCTAGGTGGAGCACTGGATAGCTGCTAGGTGGACCACTGGTGGACCTGGGGGCTGTGCCCATCCATTTAGCACTGCACACACACACACACACACACACACACACACACACACACACACACATTCATGCTGCCCACAGAAAGCGTGATGTGTCACAGCAACACTGAAATCACAGCCCGGGCATCAGTTCACACAGAGTATTGGCCCCGGGAAGGAGGGGATGGGACAGTCAGGACAGCGAGCCCCGGGCCGAGCTGAAAAGGCCAGCAGGTGGGGAAAGACGTGGATGCAGCCCATCCACCGGGCGACAGTCCACAGGTCGCCGCAGCAGTTCCTCCACGTGACGCGCCACGTCCATGGTCTCATCCAGATCGAACTCTCCTTCATGGTCCAGGATGGAGTCAGAGCTGGAAGGATAAGGGTGGGCGCTCAGAAGGAACAGTGCCTCTGGGCCCCCAACTAGCCCTCCCAGAGGAGCTCTCTTGGGTATGGAATGGGTGTGGATCTGACCAGACCACAACCACACCCCCAAACTGACTAAGTCAGTCACTGGCTTTTTGGAAGCCCCAGCCCTGGTTTCATCTCTTTTTCGTTGTTGTTTTTTTTTTTGGGGGGGGGGGCAGGGTCACACCCAGCGATGCTCAGGAGTTACTCCTGACTCTGCACTCAGAAATCACTCCTGGCAGGCTCGGGGGACCATATGGGATGCTGGGATTTGAACCACAGTCTGTCCTTTGTTGGTCAAATGCAAGGCAAACGCCTTACTGCTGTGTTCACTCCAGCTGCTTGGTTTCACCTCTTACTCCCTTGCTAAGGGCTGTTAGGAACTCAGAACTTGTATCCCTCTCCCTATTTGGGGCCATGCCTCCTGCCTCTTGGTAGACTTAGTGGAATAGTCACAGGCACCCCAATAGGAGCCCTGGCATGGCCTGGGCCTTTCAGCCACATCCACCCATTGTCACCCTCTTCCAAAGGGGAGAGATCCTCTTCTTTCCAGAGGAGGGAACTGAGGCACAGCGTGAGAGGGAACTTGCCAAAGGGGAATGATCTGTGACTCCCCCTAAGCCTGTGATCACCCCTTATAGCCAGGCCCTAGACCTCCATCCCAGGCACCCCAGCTTCAAAGAGATTTCACCCTGGGGGGGGGGCTCCACAAACAGAAGTCCTTTCTGCAGCCCATGTGGTCAATCTTGGGAGTCCCTGGTGTGCATGACCTCCATATACACACCAACACCCGCAATGCATGCACCATCCCTCCCACAAGCTTCCTTCATACACGCACTTTCCCCTCAGACATACAACTTCCACACACATGCCTTTCCCTCACACGTGCCTTCACCTCACATGCACTCTGTGGCATGTTCCCAGTGGCACAATTGGCACACCACATCGAGCTTGCATTATGCCAACAACTGGGCCTGCCCATGGCTCTCAGGCCAGCATAGCTCTGGGGTTGGGGCCCAGCAGCCAATGCCCCACCCTGCCACCCATACCCCGAGAACACAACCTACTTCGGAGGGTACATGTTATAGTGAGCTGGGGGGCACACGGCAGGGGAGGGGGCCGAATCCATGTACGTGGCGTTGGCCCCCGCAGAGTCTGCACTGGCGTTCACAAACCTGTGGAGGAAGCAGAGGGGCCTCAAGGAGGGCTGTGGGAGGACTTTGTCAGACTCCATCAGGGGAGCAGGACAGAGAGCCCCTGGTTGAGGCAGAGGGACCTGGGCATGATCCCCTCACAGAGACCATGCTTGATTCCCTCCCTAGGACTGAGTTAGGTTTTGGAGGGGAGAGGCAGCGGTGAACAGGAAGGTGACAGCGAGGGGTGAACAGGGTCAGGGAGGGGACCAGAAGCTGCAGGAGAGCCAGGGCTGGACCTGGACCACTTACTCAGGGACCACTTGCTTGATCTGTGGCTTCACGTACCCGTCCACGGCTTTGGCTGTGGGGAAGAAGGGGGCGTGATGAGCGCCCATGGGACTGAGCCCTCGCATGCAGTCGCCCTCTCCACAGTGTTCCCAGGGCTTCAGGGATGAGATGACAGAAACCCACAGGAAACCCTTTGGAAAGGAGTCAGTGGGGGGCAATCTTGGTCCCCATCTTCCCTCCCTCCCTCCCTCCCTCCTGTTTGTTCTCCTGGCTCTAACCTGCCAGTCAACAGGATTTGCCCCCACCAGGCTGGGGCAGCAGGGGCCACTGTCCCTTCATCCTCTGTGGGGCAGGACAGAAGGACAGCAGGACAGCAAGAGAGGGTGCCAGTATTCTGAGGGTCCGGGTCCCAGCTATTCTCATAGTGTAGACGTGAGAATAGGTTTGTTTCTTGCAGATAAGGGAGCTAGGTCAGAGGTCATGTGATCCCTTGCTCAATTCTGAGCCCCTGAAATGCTCTCTAGATACACGGGCCGGGCACCCTATCACGAGGGAATGGATCTGAGCCCAGACCTGGGTCCCTGCTGCCAAGCCCCCTCGTGCAGTGTCTGGGGTGCAATATCCTACGTACCAAGCACTGGGGTATAGTACTTGGAAAAAACCTCATCCTTGGGTCGGTCAGGAAACACATAGATGAGATAGTTCAGGTCCCCCAGCCGGTCAGCCAAAGATCGGATGGAGAAGTCCCGAGTGGTGAATGGCTTCAGGTTCCACAGATTGCGGTCCGCTGTGAAGAGGACAGAGCAGTGCAGGCTCACAGGGGCCCTCTGATTCCCAGAGTCCACAGGCCCCCGGATCAGGATAAGGATGTGGCCAGGCAGACCTTCTGCCTAGCAAAGCAGTGAGCAGATGCCAAAGGTTCGGACAGAGGAGGAAGAGCCCAAGGAGCTGCCGAGGACTCAGCCTTGCTCTGCCAGCTCAGACCACAAGCTGAGTCTCTCTCCAAGAGGCAGGAGGAACCCGGATGTCTGGACACCTCCCTCCCTGACTGTCAGCAAAGGAATGCAGAGGACAGAGTGAAGGATGTAGACAATTGGGGGAAAGTGGGAGATGGGGATGTGGGGAGACAGTGAGGATGAGAAAGTGGGGGGTGGGGACAATGTGGGGCAGAGTGGTAGGGGACACAGGGGCCAGAGCAGGGAATGGGAACATGGGAATAGAGCGGGGAGGGCAGGCCTGGGGACTGAGAGGCGCTCACGGGAGTCGAACTTCCAGGCGATGGTGATGCCTCCAATCTCTGAGTCGCTGAAGCGCAGCAGGAAGGTGCCGTCGGGCTTGTTGATGAGCAGGTCATGGGCCTGTTGCTTATTCACGAAGCCGAGGATGGCCCTGGATATAACCCAGGGTCACACAGGGTCACCGCACAGGGTTACCGCACAGGGTCACTGCACAAGGTCACCGCCACCTCCCAGCTGGCCACCCCACCTGCCCCACCCCTTTCTCACCCGTCGTTCCAGTGGGGTTTGTGATGCTTCTTCAGTACCTCCATGACCCCGTCGAACCACTGCCAGAAGGTGTAGTTCCAGCCGGGCAGGTTCTCCTGTGAGAACCCAAGAATCCAAGTCATAGGGGGCCCAGGAGTGGGGCACACTGGCTCTGGGCCTTGCACGGCCTTTCCCCAGCCTGGCACCTTCCCATCACATGCCTGTCAATTGTCTATCACCTGCCTCTGTGTGTCCTGTAGCTCTGGACACAACCCCAGTCCCACTCCTTCAGGGAAACAAGACATCCAGTTCACACCTGCCCAACCAGTTCACACCTGCTTCATTTGATAGGGTCAGGGTGCAGAGTGGGCATAGAAGGGAAGGACTAACTGGTCACAGAACAAAGCAGAGACCCCAGCATTCCTGCTCTAGCTGCCTCCATGAGTCTTCTGTCCCCAAAGCCTCTGCCTCTACTCCCTAGAGGAGCAAGAGAGGGCAGGAAAGAGGAGGCAATGGACCCCACGCTGGGCCCTGGCTGGGACGCCCCTCACCCTGTTGAACTGGGACCAGGACACGGACATGCTGCTGTAGTCCTCCAGGTGGTTGCTGCTGCTGTTGAAGAGTTTCTGTGCCAGGAACACCAGGTTTTCGCTGGTCAGGCCTCGGTTGCTCTGCACCTCAGCCTTGAACTTCATGTTGAGCGCCTCACAGAGCTGCGGCCACAGCACTTTGTCGGGCACGGCAAAGGGCACCCTGCCCTGAGAGGGGAGAGAAGGGTGGACAGAAGTTGAATTGGAGCATTCAAAATTGCTACACAGATCCAGAGAGGCATGGGATGGGGGCTAGAGAAAGACCCAGAAAAGGAGCCGCCACCCCTCAAGGGTCCCAAAGCCCAAGCTCAAGCCCCATACAGTGGAGCCCTGGGGAGTCCGGAGACAGGGAACTCCCCAGTGCAGACCCCTTGTTTCCTGTCCCCTGTCTCTCCTATGGATCTGGGACCCTTCAGCAGATCACCCTGAGGGTCCAGGACTCACCGGCTCAGAGAATGCGTTGTCCCACAGCACTGTGGCAGTGGCATTGTGGTCCTGGCTGCCATGGACAATGACCACCACGGGGAGGGACAGGGTCTGAGTGAGGCAAGGGAGAGAGAGAGAGAGAGAGAGCAGTAAGGGCGGCCTGCACAAGCTCAACACCCCCTTCCTAGACAGGTCTCCTGGCCTCGACCCACAGGCCCTGTCACAAGAATCAAAGCCAAAACCAAACAGCAAAAAAATAAAATCCACATTGTTGGCTCATGGGGTCACCTTGATTCTGTGTCTGGTGCTAGCCTGGCACCCCCAACAAATGTGAGTAAAGGGGGCATCTCCGTATCAAGGGGAGTTGAGCTGGCCCAGTGGAGGTCACTAGTGCTCTCAACATCCTCATCTCCACTGGATGGTGTCCTCTGTCTCACCTTCACTTGAAACACCAGTTCGTTGCTGCCCACGCTGAATTGGGATTCAAACAGGACAGTGAATTTCTCCTCCGTCACCGACTCTGCGCCCCGACGGTCAGCACGCTTGATTCTCTTGAGCGACTATGGGGTGGGAAGTCAAAGGGCATTGGGTCAGCAATGGGCTGGCTTCGAGGATGGGGCTCCAGGCAGACCATCCTGCCAGGGTCAGGGCCCCCTCACCATGTTCCGGAAGTGGGCGCTGAGGGTGCCGGTGGCCTGGTGGTACTCCATCACGCAGCAGTTGTTCAAGATCTCCCCGCTGCACTCACTTCGAGGAGAGAGAAATCTCAGATCTGGGGGGCCCAGGCAGAGAGCCAGGACTCCATTCTAGAAGGTGCTTCAGGAGCCCTATTTTGGAGATGTATCCATAGCCTTGAGCTGATTCTTTGACTCCTTACCAGCAAAGGCTTTAAGGGTCATTGTTCCTAACTACATTAAAATATCTTTGGGGGTTTGGGGCTGCATAGTATAGGAGGTTGGGTACTTGCTTTGCAAGCAGCCTACCTGGATGTGATCCCTAGTGCCCCAGGACTGCCTCCTGAGTGCAGTGCTAGGTAACCCCTGGGCATTGCCTGTGTGTGGCCCCAAAGCAAATGAAACAAAACATTCCTGTGGGGTGGGGACTAGAGCAATAGTACAGCAGAGTAGAGGCACCTGTCTTGCACGTGGTCAACCTGGGTTCTGTTCTTCAGCACCCCAAACGTTTTCCAGGGCCCTAAGAGTAATCCCTGAGCACCAAGCCAGTAGTAAGTGCAGAGCACATCTGGTATGTCCACACCACCCCAAATTTCCTGGGCCTAAAGATGAATGTGAGGTCTTTGAAATTTGGAAATTTCTAAAATAAGTGTTATGATCTGGGCTCTAAGGACCCCCCATCTTCCTGATCTGTGGGGTTCCTCTGCCCACTCCAGACCCACTGGCCCCACCTGCAAGCTTGCTTTTAGAGCTTTTGCACTTCTTCCTGTCACCCACATTTTGTTTTGTTTTGTTGTTGTTTTGCCAGAGTGATTTTGTCTGGGGACTCCACAATTTGGTGCTCGTTCCTGATGTTCAATGGGGACCTTGTAGTGCCAGGGATCAAATCTGGGCACCGTGCCTCAAAGCCAGTGCTCAGTCCAGTAAGCATCTGCCCAGACCTACCCCAAAACATGGTGGGGTTTCTTATTTACATCTGAATTCAAACATCCTCTCAAGAGGCCTCCTCAGCCACCCGTCAGCACCCTGGGGCTTCTGTTGGCTTTGTAGGTACTGACACTTCAGCACTGCCTTTATCATGGCCGGTGCTGCAGGATGAAGCCCAAGGCCACATGCCCAGGAAGCACGTGCCACCCTCAAACCACACCCATGGACATCTGGAGGGTGTGTGCCTTGGCCCAGCTGCAGGCCCTGGAGAGGAACTGCTCTGTCTTTGTCATCGTCCCCAGATGACACAGTAGCCACACGGCAGCCACAATTTAGTGAGTCTCCCTGACAACCAAGGTGGCCCATTACCATCTCTGCATTCCTTGTGCAAAACAGAGCTGTCTCCTGCACATCCTGCAGCCTGGAAATTGGGGCAGTGGCCCCATCAGTAAAGTATATCCACCTTGACACACAGCAGTGACCACTGGTCACATTAGCTCTGCCACAATAAAAGGAATAAGGACAGAGGCCCACTTGGTCTCAGGACTACCTGAGACCTACTGCTTAGCCCAGCTCTTACTGGAATAGCCTAGTGCTGTGACACTGGTGGCCTACACTGGCAGGGCTCAGCCTACACCAGGACAAGTGACCGGCAGACAAGAACCAGCAGTGTCAGGGCCAGGTAGAGGGAGAGAACCGTGTGGTCCCACCACACAGGTGGGCATGGACAGGGGGTGCGTACTTGCGGGTGTTCTCATTCTTGAGCAGCGACTTGGCCTGCTGCTCGCTGATGATGGTGGCCTTGACCTGGGGCGGGTTCATGTGCACGTTCAGCTTCCCCCCGACCAGCAGCCGCACGGTGGCTGCAAACTTGGTCTGGGTCTTCAGCACCTGCGGGGGCTGCTTCTCGATGATGAAGGTGCTGCAGAAACACAGGGGGCAGGACATGCGGCCATGACGTGGGGCCTGGAATGGACTCTGGTCCCTGGGGTGGGGAGGTTGCCCTGCATGAGCACAGCACCCCAGGAGAGTGTGGGGGTGGGCCGTGCTCCCGGGGGGCCCGGACTCCCTAGGGCAGCAGAGAACAGCCACTAGGTCCAGGGGACAAGGACATCACAGGGCAGCCAGAGCGGCCAGGATAGGGATCCAGGGACAGGCAGAGACAGAGTGAGCAGAGCGGCCCTCACCTGGTGACCAGGGCCGAGATGATGTCCGTGATGGTGGCGTTGACCTCGGCCAGCATCTCCTCCACAGGCCCGGGGATGGGCAGCTGCTGGCACAAGTGTTCAGCCCGGCGGATCTGCTGCCGGTTCTGCCAGATGATCTCTGCCAGCTTCTCACACCTGTCGGAGCCGAGCCCCGAGTCACTGGCCTGCCCTCCACTGGCCCAGTGGGGGCTCCCCAGCTTTGAGAACCTAGCACCTGGCTCCCCCTCACCCAGAAGCCTTTGCACCTTCAAACCTCCCCTTCCTGCACAGCAGAGTAGCCACCAAAAACAGCAAACATGAAAGGAAGGGCTGTCTACCCTGGACCCTCTGCCTCTACTCCTGCTCTGACCCTATTTCTGGAGGAAGCCCAAGACCCCTCATGTCTGTCCCAAGAACCCCCATGGGAAGCCAGTTTCAAAACAGAAGGAGCAGTGGGAGCTCATGAGGCCAGCCCATCCCCTCTGACCCCAGGCTTGCTAACCAGGACTGCAGCACGTCCAGGCTGCCCTCAGGGGGACCCCCATTTCCCGCCAGCTGCTGCCGCCGCTTCCACTGGATCAGCTCATCATCCAGAATGATGGTCTGTTGCTTCCGCAGCAGCTGCAGAGTCTTCTGGTGCTTCTCGGCCAGCTCCTGCAGGCAGGGAGAGCAGCCACTGACCCCCCATCCCCAGGACAAGCAGGGCTCTCTCAGGAAGCAGGCCCGGACCCTTCACCCCTGTAGGTCAGGAAGTGCCTTCAATACTCACCACTCGATACTGTTGCAGCGTCTGTGCCTCCCGCTGCAGCCAGGCCTCCAGGGACACCTGCTTCTGCTGCAGCGCCGTATCCCGGTTCAGGCGTTCCTGGGGGTTCAGCGGCCCCGGCTGGGCTCTCTGGGCTAAGGAAGCACCACAGCATCCACACCATGACCTCCTGGTGCCCAGAGAAGCCTGAAGAACCCCACACCCTGAAACCCTCCCAGCAGTCAGGGGAGGCTCTGCTCTGTGCCCTCCAGCCCCTCACAAATAACCATAGCTGGAGCTGAAGTGATAGTACAGTGGGCAGGGCCCTTGCCTTGTATACAGGTGACTGGGGTTCATCCCTAGCACCCCATATGTCCCCCTGACATCCCCAGGAGCAACTGTGAGTGCAGAGCCAGGAGCAACCATTGAACACTGCACAGCATTTGGCCCCAAACAAAACCAAACAGCCAGAGCCTGGTGGATGGGTTTCAGATATGACACCATGCCTCCAGTAATGTGGGTACACTCCTCAGGAGAACCCCAATGCAGAAACAGAAAACAGAAAACCCAAGAAGAGGATCATAGCACTGTCAAGCAGACAAAGGCCTTTGGCAGCACTCACAGCCTGGACACTTCTGCTCCCTCATCCAGGGGACAGTTACCTTCCCCGGGCCTGGGAAGGGTTGTTCTGAGGGAGGTTGACATGCACCCTCATGCCCCGAGATCATTCAGGCAATGCACCAATTTGGCACAGTCCAGAGAGGCAATGAAAGTTTGTGAGGAAAGTTTATTCAATGTTAAATTAAAACAAAACTTTGTTTAGTATTTGAGCAAACCCCACAGTGTTCAGGGGTTACTCTGGCTTGTACTCAGAGATCACTCTTGCTGGTGCTTGGGGAAACCTATGGGATGCTGGGAATTGAATCTATATCTGGCAAGTCCAAGTCCAAGGCAAGAGACCTATCATCAACTGTGCAACTGCTTGACTTTAAAACAGATTTTTGTTTTTGTTTTTTGTTCTTTTTTTTTTTTTTTTTTTTTTTTTTTTTGGTGTTTGGGTCACACCCAGCAGTGCTCAGGTGTTACTCCTGGCTCTATGCTCAGAAATCACTCCTGGCAGGCACGGGGGACCATATGGGACGCCGGGATTCGAACAGATGACCTTCTGCATGAAAGGCAAACACAATTACCTCCATGCTATCTCTCCAGCCGCTTTTTTTTTTTTTTTTCATTTTTTTGGTTTGATTTTTTTTTTCACAGTTACAAAGTTGTTGACAATTAAGTTTCAGTCATACAATGTACAATGTCCTTCAACAGTACACACTTCCCACCACCAATGTCCCTGTTTCCTTCCTGTCTTTTCCCTTGTCCTCTTGTCTGTGGAAGACATTTTTCCTCTCTGTCATTCTCTCTCTCTTTCTCTACCCCCCTGCTCTATGCTCAGAAATCACTCCTGGCAGGCACAGGGGACCATATGGGATGCCGGGATTCGAACCACCGTCCTTCTGCATGAAAGGCAAACACCTTACCTCCTTGCTATCTCTCTGGCCCCTAATACTGTGGTTTTTCAATATTGATATTGAAGGGGTATCATGCATATCACTTTATCTTCTTTCAGCACTCAGTTCTTGTCCAGTGATCATTTCCAACTATCACTGTCATAGTGGTCCCTGTTCTGCCTTTACAGCATTTTGTGGCAAGCTTTCTACCATGGACCAGTCCTCCTGGCCCTTATCTCTACTATCTTTGGATATTATTATCATGCTGTCTTTTTCTTATACTCCACATATGAGTGTCATCATTCTACATCTATCCCTTTCCCTCTGACTCATTTTGCTCAGCATAATAATTCCTATATCCATCCATGTATAAGCAAACTTCATGACTTCATTTTTCCTAAAACAGATTTTTTTTAAGGTCCGGAAAAATGGCTCAGTTGACTGGACCCATGCCTTGCATGTGGGAGGTCCAGATTTGATCTCTGGTATTTAGTACCAGAGTACCCTTTGCCGTCTAGTACCCTTTGCACTGTTGGGGTGAGCCTTGAGCATCACTGATGGCCTAGAGACCTACAGGGGTCATACTCATATATATTGTTTTTGCTGTATTTTAAAACTACACCTTTTGGGACTGGAGTGAGAATACATTGGGTAGGGCACTTGTCTTGCATGTAGTCTACCCAGGTTCGACCCTGAGCTTCCTCTATGGTCTCCTAAATACCTCCAGGAGTAATCCCTAAGCATAGAATCAGAAGTAAGTCTTGAGCGCAGCAAAATATGGCACTTCCTGCATCCCTCAAAAAAAACATGTTATCTTTTCTGTTAAAATGATTGGATGCATTATTGCTACCATTGAATGAAAGAACAGTTGAGCACATGTTCTTTGCAAGTTCACAAGATAGAACCCCAAGGGATAGCATTCACTGGGCCATGAAAATCTCAATATATTTAAAGAGAATTGAGATCATATGGAATATATTCTCTTACAACAACAAAATCCACTAAGAAAATCAATACATAATCAAAACAGTATGACAGCTAACAAAAAGATACAAATATTTGTAAGTGAAGCAATGTAGTTCTAAATAACATAGAGATAAAACAATTACTGGGTTAAAATAGAAAATACTTCAAAGGGAATTAAAGTATACAGTATATCCAAAACATGACATGCAGCTAAGCCATTGTTCAGGGAGATGGAGAGCTCAAATATCTGTATTAGAGCAGAATTGAGGTCAAAAAGCTCTCATCAGGGTCCAGAGCAATAGCACAGCAGGTAGGCTGTTGGCCTTGTACACGGCTGACCCAAGTTTGATTCCTGTCATCCCATATGGTCCCCCAGTCTTTTCCCCTGCTCTCTCCCCTGCCTACCTTTGTGGCAGATATTTTTCCTCTCTCTTTTTCTCTCTCTTCCTGTTTTTTCCTTTTAGACATTGTGGTTTGCAAAACTGATATTGAAGTGGTATGATGCATATCACTTTATCTCCTTTCAACACCCAGTTCTTATCCACAGTGATCATTTCCAACTATCACTGTCATAGTGGTCCCTTCTCTGCCCTAATTGCACTCCTTGCATGCTTTCTACTATGGACCAGTCCTCCTAGCCCTTATCTCTACAGTCTTTGGTCATTATCATACTATCTTTTTCTTATATCAAATGTGTGTGATAATTCTACATCTATCCCTTTCCCTCTGACTCATTTCGCTGAGCATAATCCATCCATGTATAAGCGAATTTTATGACTCTTTCTTTTTCTTTCTTTCTTTCTTTCTTTCTTTCTTTCTTTCTTTCTTTCTTTCTTTCTTTCTTTCTTTCTTTCTTTCTTTCTTTCTTTCTTTTCTTTCTTTCTTCTTTCTTTTTCTTTCTTTCTTTCTTCCTTCCTTCCTTCCTTCCTTCCTTCCTTCCTTCCTTCCTTCCTTCTCTCCTCTCTCTCCCTCCCTCCCTCCCTCCCTCCCTCCCTCCCTTCCTTCCTTCCTTCCTTCCTTCCTTCCTTCCTTCCTTCCTTCCTTCCTTCCTTCCTTCCTTCCTTCCTTCCTTTCGTTTTTGGATCACATCAGGCAGTGCTCAGGGGTCACTCCTGGCTCTACACTCAGAAATTGCTCCTGGCAGGCTTGGGGAACCATATGGGATGCCAGGGGATCAAACCTTGGTCAGTCCTAGGTTAGCGCTGCAAGGCAAATGCTCTACGGCTTGCACCAAAACAGATTTTTAAGATCCAGAGAAATGGCTCAGTTGGCTGCACCCATGCCTTGCATGTGGGAGGCCCAGATTTGAAGTTTGAAGTTATTTGAAGTTATCCATGTCATGCCAGAAGTAATTTCTGAGTGCAGAGCCAGGAGCAATCTCTGAACACCACTGAATGTGGCCCAAAAAAATAACAAGTAAAAAAATCCTTAGCCTAAGGTGCTGTAGTGAGAAGGCAGAGGAGCCATGAATAAAGCAGCATGGCACTGTTGTTGTTGGCAGGACTCTGGAGTACAATACAGGTGCCAACCTGGGATGAGAGAAGATGGACCAGGGTTCAGGACTCCTCAATATGTACTTATTTCTTTTGGAGTTTTCTTTTTCATATGTAGGGGTGGGAGTGGGAGGAGAAGCCCTCCCAAGTGGTGCTCAACCAGCAATACATGGCCCAACTGTGCAGGCCTAAAGTGCTCAGGTTGGCAATGCTAGAGGCTACCAAAATTACATTTGGTGATGCTTGGGGGGTGGGGGGGACACAGACTCCAGTAATCAAACCTGAGGCCCCTGCATGGAAGGCACACATCACACCCAGCCCTATAAGCGACCTTCCTGTCCCTGAGCTCATTTTTCTTTTCTCCATCTGGCAAACTATCTAGAAGATGGGAACATTTTTCATCCACCTCCTCTTTTCTACATCTAACCCCGATCAGTGAGGCTTAGAAGGGTCATTCCTGAGTTCCAGCTCTCTCCAGGTTTAACAGGGGACTTCCAACCCCAGGTAAACACTGTCTAGATCCATCCACCAATACATATTCACATTTCTATCCATCTATCCATTCATCTCTACCCACCCACCCATCCATCCCTTTCCATCCACTCATCTATACATTCACCACCCATCTACCCATCTCTCCATCCATCTATCCATCTGTCTGTGTATCCCTTCATCCATCCAACCAGCCACCATATCCAACCATCAATCCACTTGTCCATACAATTTGTTCATTCATTCCTCCAGCCAGTCATACATCCATCTATTCATCTCCGTCCAACCATCTATCCAGCCATCCATCATCCATCCACCCATCAGTCTAGATATTCTTTGGATACCTACACTAAGAACAGAATATTTATTTTTAAATATTGGCTCATAAAGTAACAGATTTTTTAGATCCAATTATGCAACTTATACTGAGAACTTGCTTGTTCTCTCTGAATCCTAGTTTTACCATCTAAAAATTAGGGGTATACTGGAACCATATACAGAGGGTAAGGCATTTTTGTGGCCAACCCAGGTTTAATCTCCAGCACCCCATATGGTCACCTAAGCTAGTAAGGAGTAATTCCTGATGGCACAGCATTGCCAGGTATCGCCCATAAAACAAACAAAAAAATGATAATAAAATAAAAATAACAAATCTCTACTTCTAAGAGCTGATTGAACTCAGTAAGGAAGCCCTTCCCAGGACTGACATGAGGGAAATGCTGGAGAGGGGGCTAGAGAGATAGTCCAATGGATAGGCCGCTTGCCTGGCATATGGCCAACCCAGGTTCAATCCCCAGCAATCAATATAGTCCTCTGAGCACTACTGGAATGATCCCTGAGTATAGAGCAGGAGAAATCCGTAAGCACCTCTGAGTGTGACCCACAAGCTGAAACAAACAAACACTAGGGAGGGAGGAGGACAGCACCCCACCCATCCACTCTGCCAGAGCTCACCGTGATCTAGGCTCTGCTATAACTAGGACCCTGGGCTCACCCTGGATCCTCAGGCTCTCCTGGTACTGGATGATGAAATACTCCTGAGTCTGCTGCAGCTTCTTCAGTTCATTCTCCGTGTCTTGAGTCACCAGCCGCAGCTCCTCGAATGTCTGGTTGATCTGCAGGTGTTTCTGGGACATGGCATCAGCGAGAATGCTGGGAGGCGAGGTGCCCTGCAGAGACAAGGGGGCACGCTCAGGCAACAGGGCAGGGCACGGGAATGGGGTACACTGGCCTTCATCCCAAGAGAAGGCCAGCACTGGCCCAGGAAACCACCTAAGAGCCCCCTCCCCCAAAGCCACATTTTCAGTCTGGAATGCAAACATCTTTTTTGTTTCTTTTGGGGCCACACCCATCGGTGCTCAGGGACTGCTCCCAGTTGAGTACTCAAGGGCTGCTCCAGGCAGTATGTGAGCACTTCGATGCTGGGGATGAGCCCTAGGACACCTGTGTGCATAGCTTGTGCTTCAGCCCATTGAGTTGTCTCCCCTGCTCTCTTGGTCTCTCAGTGTTGGGGGAACACAAACATTTTTTGTGAGATTTGGGTAGAGAGGAGAAGGGGAAGGGCGGGTGGGCTGGCAAGCACATTAGAAACTTCCGGTCCGTAGCATCTCCCAAACAGGCCCATTTCTGTGTCCTTGGTGAAACCGCATCAGGCATTAAACCCAGGGTCACCACGGCTTTCCTGCCTGTGACACTCCCCCCCCCCACACACACACACTTATTTCACAGTCATTCACCACCCAAGGTCCCAGAAGGGCTGTGTTAGATACTAGAACTCAGGCGGATGAGGCCATGTGAACCCACCATCTGCATCTTTTCACTCCAGACCCCCTTGTGAGCCAGGGGAAGAAAGGAAACCTCTTAGGGCTGGTGTCTGGAGACCCCAACAGGAAGTTACAGTGGGGTACTGACAGGCTTGCTGGGATCGACCTGTTCAGAGACCGGGCTGGATCCTTTCCTTCTGCTAAGAGCAGACTGAGGCTAAGTCTCTCAGGCTTTTCCACTGAAATCTCCTTGGGTAAAAGCTAACCTCGCTCCACAGGCCCCACTGCTCACTCGTAGCAAAAAAGCTGGAGCTGGAGCCGGAGCCACTGCCGGCCCAACACCCCCACCGCCTGGCTGTTCAAGGACAATGACGACTTTTTGTTCCTTGAATACACAGCACGTCCCTGCCTCAGGGCCTCTCCACTCGTTTCCTCACTCTGGAACATTCTGCACCATATCTTCCTGAGGTCAGCTCTTCAGCTGGCACCTTCTCTGAGTGGCCTTCTCTGATGGGCCAATTTAAAACAACACCACTTACTTGGAGCTGAATCTGGCTCTCACAGCCCCAGCGCCTGTGTCTGCTTGCCTGCAGAGGCGTCCCTGCTTGGTGCTCTGGTTGCTCTGTCATGGGAGCCTCACAGTCCCTACTGCCTAAGACTAGGGGCCAGTTGGGAGAAGGAACTGCAATACCTACACTGTAGACTCTGAACTGGAGCTCAACTGATTTATATGTTTACAGAGAACTCTAGAGTGACAACAAAGGACATAGCCTGGCAGCTAACAACCCCCATGACACAGCTCTTGCTCCCTCTCTGGTGGTCCTTCACCCCTTCCCACCTTCACCATCATGATTCTCCCAAAACATCCCCTCTCAGAGCCCATAGCACTCAGAGCTCCCTGGGCCCTTGGGAGAATTCTGTCACCTGACACTCACCCTTTCCGACAGGGACCTGGGCTCTGTCTCCCAGCTGCACCCACTGACCCACTGTGTGTTTATTGAATGAAGCAGGGTGATCCTGAATTTAGTGTCTAGAATCAGAAAGAATAAATCTTGGGACTGGAGAGGCAGTACATATGATAAGGCATTTGCCTTGCATGTGGCTGACCCCGGTTCGAATCCCTGGCACTGCATATGGTTCCCCAGGAACCAATGAGGATCACTGAGTGTAATTCCTCCACTTCCCCACTCAAAAGAATAAATCTTTTTCTCCCAGAACTTGTCCTAGACTGACTTTTTGGAGAAAGAGAGAAGAGAGAGAGATAAAGAGAGAGAGAGTTTGTCTGTCTGTCTTGAGGCCTTCCTCTCCTATATCATTGGTCTGTATAACCTGTATGTCCTATTATAATTCCCGACTAGAATGGAAGCTTGGAGAAGCCTCATGCTCCATTCAGCAGCTCCTAAGCAGCAAAACTAGGTACTGTGCCTGCGGTCGGTCACTCCGTCCCTGCCCATGGTCCTGCCTCTCCCAAAGCCCCCCAGCCTTTGTCTCCCTTTTCCAGTGATTGTTAGAAAACAATGTCTACAGAGAGAGGCACTTGGAAGGGCACCCCACCTTCTGTGCCTGCACCCATGCCTCGGACACTCACATTGTTGGCTTCTTGGACCAGCCTCTGCTCATTGTAGAGGATGTGTCGGATACAGCGTACCAGCTCCATGGGGCAGCGGTCGTACGTGTTCTGGAAGAAGCCAAGAGCAGCTACCAGAGGCCCCTCTGGTATTACAGGCAAGCCGACCCCTTGCCTCTCCCACAAACCTGCCTCTCCACACTCCCCAAGAAACCTCAGAAATTAAGGAACTTCCACCAGGTAGTTTGTCTTCTTTTGACTGACTGACTGACTAACACTCTCACTCACTCACTCTTTCTCTCTCTCACTTTCTCTCTGTCTCTCACTCTGGCTTATGAGCCATAGGACACTCAGGTTACTTCTGGTTCTGCACTCAGGAATTACTCCAGGGGACCATATAAGATGGTGGGGATCAAACCCAGGTCAGCTTCCTACAAGGCAAGTGCCCTACCACTGTTCTATCACTATCACTCTGACTCTCTTTCTCTTGCCTTCTTTTCTTTCTTTCTTTCTTTCTTTCTTTCTTTCTTTCTTTCTTTCTTTCTTTCTTTCTTTCTTTCTTTCTTTCTTTCTTTCTTTTTTTCTTTCTTTTCTTTCTTTCTTTCTTTTTTCTTTCTTTCCTTTCTTTTTCTTTCTTTCCTTCCTTTCTTCTTTCTTTCTTCCTTCTTTCTTTCTCTCTTTCTTTCTTTCCTTCCTTTCTTCTTTCTTTCTTTCTTCCTTTCTCTCTCTCTTTCTCTCCCTCCCTCTCTTTCTCTCTCTCTGACCCACCCTTCCTTCCTTCCTTCCTTCCTTCCTTCCTTCCTTCCTTCCTTCCTTCCTTCCTTCCTTCCTTCCTTCCTTCCTTCCTTCCAGCAGAGGCTTAGAAGCCACAGGTCAGGGGCCGGGAAGGTGGCGCTAGAGGTAAGGTGTCTGCCTTGCAAGCGCTAGCGTAGGACGGACTGTGGTTCGATCCCCTGGTGTCCCATATGGTCCCCCCAAGCCAGGAGCGATTTCTGAGCTCATAGCCAGGAGTTACCCCTGAGCATCAAAAGGGTATGGCCCAAAAACCAAAAAAAAAAAAAAAAAAAAAAAGAAGCCACAGGTCATACATTTCCAACCTGCCATCTACAGCTTTGACAGTACAAAACCCTGTGGCCTAAGCAGACACTACTGGCCCCATTTCACAGAGGAGAAAATGAACGTGGAGAGAGGTTAAATTGCTGTTCAGACAAACCAGTGAACGAACTACTGAGCTCAGACCAGGTTCAACCCTCCTGGTAAGTTCAAGGTACTTTCCAACCTCATGTCCCCCGGGGTTCCTATTTTATTTCCCTCTTCCTCTCAGGATTCCCCTGTACTCCACACCCCCGCCCTGGTTCTGGGACAGACTTTTGATTTCCCTGACACTGTGTTGTTTGGGGTTTGGGGGTTTTATTTTATGGTTTTTGCTTTCGGCCACACCTAGGGATGCTCAAGGATCACTCCCAGATTGACTCAGGGCACTATATCGGATGTCGGGGATTGAATCTAGGTCTGTGCATATAAAACAAGCATTCTGCCTGTTCTACTATCTCTCCAGTTCCCCTACTGCTTATTTTTAATAAAAATTCTCCAAAAAGCACAAGTGGGTTCCAATAAACTCTTGACTATATTACCATCTACACCCCTTTTCTTATTTCCACTAGAACTTCCTCTCTCCTCTGTACTCCTCTGCACTGTGGTGTGAAGGAGAAACCACATCTGACAACAAAATCTGCCCTCTAGGCTGGATAGTACAATGGGTAAGGTGCTTGCCTTGCATGAGGCTGACCCAGGTTAGATTCTCAGCACCCCATATGGTCTCTGGGAGTGATCCCTGAACAAAACAAGGAATAAGCTCTGAGCAGCTCCAAGATGTGCACCCCCAAAAACAAACAAACAAACAAACAAAAAAACAACCCATTCTTCAAGGTCCCATTATCCAATTCTTGTTCTGTCCCTCTCCTCCTGGACCATGCCATCAGCTCTCTTGGTTCCCAAAGCCAGGTTGCTCTGCTTGTTCCTCTCTAGAATCTGCCTGACCTATTTCTCCTACAAAGGAATTGCCATTTGGTCAACCTCCAGCCCCTCTGAACTGATCTGTGCAGAATGACCTTCTCTTGGGGACTCCCCTGGCTGGGTGATTTGCGAAAGAAATTGGCCAGGTCTGACTTCGAAAGAGGGGGCGGGGGAACTGAAGACCAGCACTGTGGCCAAGATGCTCAGGTCACATGGTGAGTCAGTGGCCAAGCCAGGAAAAAACCCGGGGTTCTGGTACTAGCAAAAGGAGGCAGTGGCGGCTTCCCCACCGAAGCTGGGTGCCAACACCCACCTGCATCTGCGTGGCATAGTGGCCCAGCTTGATCTTCAGCAGGAACCCATCTTCCCCCACCTGGTGCTCCGCCTTCTTCTGCAGCTCCTGGACCAGGCCCTCCAGAAGCTGGGTGGCCTGGACTTGGTCCTGAGGATTGTCCACGTCGATGGCATCCCTTGGGGTAGGGCAGTGGAGAAGAAGCAACTATGGCACCTCCCTGGCCAAGGAGGCTAGGTACCAAGGGAGGTGGAAATCTCAGCGGCTAAAGGCACTGCAGACATCAGAGCCCAGTGACAGCCCCTCTCCCTGTTCCCCTTTCCCCCGGGGCCACCGCCCCTTCCGCGAAAAGGACCCAAAATCACCTCAAACCATTGGGAGGAGACCCAAAGGCCCAGGGCCTGGACCGCAGAGGCCCACTGAGGCAGGAATAGGGGAAGGCCCAGAGCCACCTACCAGGGCTGACTCTCGATCCACTGGGACAGGTAGTGGCGCACCTCGATGGGGAAGTGCTGGCCGTACAGCGCCTGCATCTGTCGCAGGGCATCACCCGTCAGCTGCTGAGCCTGGATCCAGCCTGCCATGTTCACGTACCTAGGGACCACCACGGATAGAACACTCTGATAGCTGCCTGTCCCCCTACTCCGCCCCACCGCACCCCACTCCCAGGCCCCTCCCCTCGCCCTGCCATGCTTTCCTGTGCGGGAAGCTGGGGTGCAGGAGGCAGGCAGCCCTGCCCTCCAACAAGAAAACCAACTCTCCCAAGTCAAGAACCCTCCCTTTCTTCCTCTCCCTTTGCGCCCCCGTTTGGGGCTTCCCCAAAAGAGCAGGGGGGACAGCCAGAAAATGAAAGAGAAACTCTTTTCAGGTGCCCCCTGGGCCCTGCGCAATAACTCCCCTCTTGCCTTATACTGTGAACCTGGAGTTCCAATTTTTTTTTGCAATGGTAGGGGGGAAGGTTCAGTATTGTAGTCCAAAGTGAGGCTTGATCCCTCGTAGACAGGGGACCCCCGCGTGCACTGGGGGTGAGGATTTGAAGAGGGGGTGTCACAAGCTCCTTCACAACGCCCACCTATCCCCTTCCAAATGTGGCACCTTAATCCTTCTCCCAGTCCAGCCCGAGAGCGGCCCCTCTACCTCCCCTTGTTGTCCCTGGTGGTCCCACATCCCCCTCGAACCCCGAATCCCCCCACTCTGGGCTTCTTGCACCACCCCCAACACACACACCTAGACACACACACACACACACACACACACACACACACACAGCTGGCCGCGGGGCTCCGAGGCGCGGGCCCCTTGCGCCCCGCACACACACACACCCACCTGGTAGGGCCCGGCCAAGCCGTCTGCGGGGCGGGCTGTGCACCCCGCGGCTCCCCGAGCGTGCGGGCCCGCGCTCCGGCGGCGGCTGTTACTACAGGAAGGAGCCGGGAGCAGCGATTTCCTCCTCAAAGGTCAGCTGCCTGCGCTAGGCCATACACAGCGCGAGTTGTTGCCGACACCCTCCCCGGCGCGCCCGCTCGCTCGCTCCCCGCTGCCTCCGCCCCGGCTCTCCCCCGCGGGTGCGCGGCGGCCGGGAGGCGGAGCGGGCCGGGCCGGGGCGACGCGGGGGCGGGCCCCTGGGTGTCCCGGGTGGGCCCGCGGACCCTCGAGGCCGTTGCGCTCCCGAGCCAGCCAGCTAAGCTAGCCAGGCGCTGCCATTGCAACTCCAGGCTCGGGAAAAAACCCTTTGCAAAGCCCACTCGGGTTTGCAGTCCGTCCGTCGAAGGGGCAGGGCGCAGAGGGAATCGATTTTGGGGGGGGGGGGGGAGTGTGTCTATTGCCAACAGTTGTGTCTCTTGGAAACGTTGTGTGCGTGCCTGGCGAGGGAACGTGGGTTGGGGACCGACCGGGCTTTTGTTGACCTCAGAAGCAAAAGGAGGGGGAAAAAACTGGGGATTCCAGAGAAGCCAGCTCATCATCGCTGGGGGCCCCCCCCCAACTCCCTTCCTTGCTTTACTCCCCCCTGTTGCAGCGGTCACCGGAAAGAACCTTGGCAGTTACGCCTGTGGACACCCACCCACCCCCTCCGCCCTGCGATTGGCAGATAAGAAGTGGGTGCAGAGAGAGGGGAAGGGGCCTGCCCACCCCTCCCCTCCTGGTTCTTTGCATGGACATCGTCGGGCCTGCTGGGCCCCTCCGTTCGTTTTCCACCCACCCAGCTGCCAGCTGAGAGGCTCCTTCTTTTCCTCTGAACTAGAGGGAAGGTAGCTAGGGACCCCCGCAAACGCTGGTGGCTTGTAGACTCTTGAGGGCAGCCCCCTCCCTCATGAGGCCTGTACTTTTGGGCAAGGCCCTCCTGGCTGCCTTCCATCCCCCTTTACCCAGCTTCCCTCTCCTCTGGGCCTCTCCCTGACAGTTAGTGTTGGCAGGACCCAAAGAGGGCACCCTGCTGCCCACTCACAGTCTGCCTGGCACAGACCTTGTATCCCCCAGGGGAATCAGTCTCTTCCCTCCTCCTTTCCTGATCCCGTCTTAAATCTGCCTTTTTCTCTCCAGTCCACTCCCCATCTTCCCCTCCCCCCCCAGCTTCTCTCTGATCCGTGCTACTCCTATATATTTGTTGTTTGTTTTTGTTTTGGGGCCACACCCAGCAATGCTCAGGGGTTACATGACTCTGCACTCGGGAATTTCTCCTGGCAGTGCTCAGGGAACCATACAGGATGCCTGGGACTGAACTCAGGTCAGCTGCTCTACCCACTGTACTTATTCCCCTCACTGGCTGTTTTTTGTTTTGTTTGCTTTGTTTTGGTTTGGTTTTTAAATAGGGCTACCTCCAGGGGTGCCCGAAAAATGGGAATTTAAAATCTCACACACATGCAAGCATCGTGATTTACCATGTGTGTTCATTTTCTGGCTCCTTATAGTGATTCTTTTTGCTACAGGAAAAAAAAAAAAGAGGTTTCATGCTTGTTTTTGCTTTAGTTTTCTTGGCAGTGTCAGGGATCAAACCAGGAGTCTCACATCTTGAGTTAATGTTCTGTCTTTCAACTATAACCCCAGCCTCCAAAAACCTGGAATTTAGGGGCCAGAGAGTACAGCGAGTAGGGTTGCACATGACTGACCCGGGTTCCATCCTTGGTATCCCATAGAGTTCCCCAAGAGTGATTCTTGAGTGCAGAGCCAGGAGTAACCCCTGAGCACCACTGTGGCCCAAAGCAAACAAACAAAAACTAATAAAAACCCTGACATATATTTTATTTGGGGAGGGGGGGTCACACCTGGCAATGCTCAGGGGTTACTCCTAGCTCTGTACTCAGAAACCACCCCTGGCAGGCTCAGGAGACCATATGGGATGCCAGGAATTGAACCACCGTCTCCTGGGTTGGCCGTTTGCAAGGCAAAAACAGCCTACCACTGTGCTATCTCTCTGGCCCCAAAACCCTGAAGTTTAAAGCAGCAAAACAGAAATGTTTGAATCACACACTCTCCTCCATCTCCTATGCCTGGCTAAGTCTCCACTTCAGCAGACTCAGGAAAACTCTGAGTGGGAAGGGCTGAGCACACCGTGCTCCTCAGGTGCCTGTAGTGCCCTGGTGGGACAACACTGTGCATGCCTCTCCCACCTTTGAGGCTGCTAAAGGACGGATGATGCGGGCAGACTCCTTGCTAGCAGTGGTCTGCGATGAGAGCCCAGTATTAGAACTGGAAACCACCACAGGGGAGAGTTTACAAGACACGAAGCCACACGAAGAGAAGTGACTTGTCATTGTCATTGTCACAGACTGTCACTCTCACAAAGCCCGATCCAAACCTGCTGCCACACTGAGCCACATCCAACTCGCTGCTGGTCCCATCAAGTAAGTGGGCAGACAGGCGATGGGGTGGGGTGGGGTAAACAAATTTAAGAGGGGGGGTCTCCTGTCATCTGTGGGATATCTAAGGGGTAGAAAACTTCCCCTGCCAGTTAATAACTTGCATCTGGGTATTGGAGATGGTGAGGTGCTGACCTCAGAGGGGTGCTCTATTACCCCTTCCAGGCAGCCTCTTGACTGGGGCCTGGGGGTACTGCCAGTTGGAGCAGCAGCCCCACCCAGAAAACATCTGGCTGTGCTATGTGGGGCTTGGAGAGAGGGGAAGGCCTGGGTCCTAAAAGCTAACAACTGAGGGGCTGGAGTGATAGTACAGCAGGGAAGGCTCTTGCCTTGCATGCTGGTTCAATCCCTGGCACCACCACATATGGTATCCTGAGCCCTGCTAGGGAGTGATCCATGAATGTAAGCCAGGAGTAAGCCCCAAGTACTACCGGGTGTAACCCAAAAAACAAAGTCAGCCGGGTGTGACCCAAAAAACAAAGTCAGTCAGGGAAACAGCTGCTCGGGCCAGAGCACAGACTCTGCAGATCTGGATTCAATCCTGGTCTCACATGGTTCTCCGAGCACCTCTGGGAGCAGCAGCAATGGCTGGGCACAGTGACGGTGGCCCAACAAAACAAACAAAAAGGAGCAGCCCCCCCCTAGCCTTTTGCACCCTCAAATCTAAAACCCTACCATTTTCAGCTGTGAGTATATGGTCACTGCCATTCTTTCTGGCTTCCCTTGACCCCCACTTGTTCTCTTTACCTGAGGTCTTCAATGCACCTGAGGTCTTTCTCTGCACCAGTCTGTCTCTGCTCCTCTGCAGAGCCACTCCGTCTGGCTTTCTGGTAGATTCTCTCTGAGTTTCTTTCAATTCCTCTGGACCTCAGTTCCCCCCCCCCCAACACACACACTTTGACATGTGGTGTGGAAAGGAGGTGCTCTAGAACTTTCCTAAGATGGGCAGAGGCTAGCCAGGGGAGCAGAGGAGGGTGGGAGGGGTCAGCTTGTGTTGGAGGCAGAAGTAAGTGGATGTGGCAGCTCTGGATAACACAGTGACTAGGAAATGTCAAATGTGGGGTTTCTTTTTGTTTTCAGTCCCCTGGTTTGGTCTCTGCTGTTTCCCCACCACAAAGCATACTGGTGGTTTTAGGGCCCAGAATCTGCAACCAGATTATAAAGGAGAAAATGGAGGCCTAGGAGATGGGGTAAAGGAAGGTGAGAAACTGTGGACACAGAGCTGAGTCCCAGGGCTGCCCTCACCTCCAAGCCAAGTGGCAGCAGTTACCAGAGTGTGAGGGATTTACAAGTCTCTCTGGGTAGTTGGAAACCAAATGAGTGCTCTGCTGAAGGATGCCACAAACTCTGTCACCAGCACAGAGAAAGGAAAAGACAAGAAAAGAAAAGGAAAAAAGGAAAGGAAAGGAAAGGAAAGGAAAGGAAAGGAAAGGAAAGGAAAGGAGAAGAGAGGAGAGGAGAGGAAAAAAGGAAAGGAGAGGAAAGAAGGAAAAGAGAGGAGAGGAAAGGAAAGGAGAGGAGAGGAAAGGAAAGGAAAAAGAAATCTCTTTCATAAATGCATTTCCAAGAGCACTGATTAGGGGCTGGTCTGATAATTTAGTGGATCACCTGAGCCAGCCAGGAGTAATTTCTGAGTACAGAGCCAGGAGTAACCCCTGAATACCACCGACATGGCCCCCAAACAAAACCAATAAACAAAGAAGGAGCGTGATTATCTTTGAGGTTTTTTTTTTGTTTGTTTGTTTTTTTGTTTTTAATTTTACACCCAGCAATGTTCAGGGGTTAATCTTGGCTCTGTACTCAAGGATCATTCCTGGCAGGATCTGGGGACCGTATAGAGTGCCAAGGATTGAAACAGGGTTGCCCACATGCTAGGCAAGTGCCTTACCTGTTGCCCTATCTCTCCAATTCCACAGGTTGATTATTTTTATTGGGAATAATAATAATAAGACTCAGGGGTAGAGAGCCCCACAAGAGTTGGAAGGCTTTGTAAGAGAAGGTTCTAATCTTCTTTCTTTCTTTCTTTCTTTCTTTCTTTCTTTCTTTCTTTCTTTCTTTCTTTCTTTCTTTCTTTCTTTCTTTCTTTCTTTCTTTCTTTCTTTCTTTCTTTCTTTCTTTCTTTCTTCCTTTCTTCTTTCTTTCTTTCTTTCTTTCTTTCTTTCTTTCTTTCTTTCTTTCTTTCTTTCTTCTTTCTTTCTTTCTTTCTTTCTTTCTTTCTTTCTTTCTTTCCTTCCTCCCTCCCTCCCTCCCTCTTCCTTCCTTCCTTCCTTCCTTCCATCCATCCTTCCTTCCTTCCTTCCTTCCTTCCTTCCTTCCTTCCTTCCTTCCTTCCTTCCTTCCTTCCTTCCTTCCTTCCTTCCTTCCTTCCTTCCTTCCTTCCTTCCTTCCTTCCTTGTCCACATCCAGTGACACTCAGGGGTTACTCCTGGCTCTACACTCAGAAATTGTTACTGGCTTGGGGGACCATATGGGACGCTGGGGGATCTAACCGTGGTCCGTCCTAGGTTAGCGCATAGCAAGGCAAACACCCTACTGCTTGCACCACCGCTCTGGCCCCAGAAGGTCCCATCTTTAGTCCCTGACACCGTATGGGCCCCTGAACGCTGTCAGCAGTGACACCGCTCCCCCCCCACCCCCAGCACCAAGCTAGGAGTAGTCTCCAAACAATACCAGATATGTCCCTAGAAACAAAGTAATCATTTAAATTGTAATCAGCATCCATACCTAGCCTGCAGTTCAAGTGTTGCAAATGTCGCCTAAGCTGAACCAGGCACATTCCTGTATGGACTCAGCTGTACCCTTCAGTCTGCTGATCCTTGCAGCCACCTTCAGAAAGATCATGGTGATCCTGTGGACAGGTTAAGAAAAGAGATCTGGCCAAAGCTGGCAGATCTGTAGGTGTTCAGTTGGCAGCAGGATCCAAGTTGCCTGGCCCTGTGATCTCAGGTCCTCCTTTTCCAGTTTCTCCCTCCCAAGCACACACCCCTGCCAAATACAGATGTTCCCCATGGAGTCTGAAAAGCAGGTAGGCTACTTGCCTTACATGCGACCAACCTGAGTTCAATCCCTGGCACTACATATGGTCCACTGAACCTTGCCAGGAGGGATCCCTGAAAGTGGAGCCTGGAGTAAGCCCTGAGCATCACTGAGAGTGGCTCCAAAACAAAAAACAAAGCCCTCTGGCTGGGCTTACCTGAAGCAGTTCTGCAGCCTGGAGCTTGGCACTTATCTCCATGCCAGACTCTGCCTCTGTTCTTTTGCGTGTGTGTGTGTGTGTGTGTGTGTGTGTGTATGTGTATGTGTGGTTTTTGGGTCACACCCGGCAGTGCTCAGGGGTTATTCCTGGCTCCAGGCTCAGAAATTGCTCCTGGCAGGCACGGGGGACCATATGGGATGCTGGGATTCGAACCGATGACCTCCTGCATGAAAGGCAAACACCTTACCTCCATGCTATCTCTCCGGCCCCTCTGCCTCTGTTCTTTGCAAAGAGGCAGCGTGCCCCATGAGCTGTAGAAAGGTGGAGGAATGGAAGAATGAGCCCAAGTCTTGTCGCTCATGCCCTGAGAAGCCAGGTTTACCAAGGAAGCCCTGAACCCAAGAACAGCTCGAGGTCAGCTTGACCTAGCCCTCCCTGATCAGTAGAGGGGCACAGGGAGTTTTTGTCTCCTGGCCCTCTCTGGCCTTTCTTCTCTGAGAGCCCCTTCCCTCCCCCATTCTGCAGAAGCCTAGGGGGTAGGGTGGGGAGCTGGGGGTGCAGGGCCAAGTCTAAGATGAAAACTAGAGCCCTTCCAGGAAGTCTGTGCTTGGGCATTTCTCCACCCTGTCTCACCCCACCTTGTCTTTGCTTGGATTCATCTCTACTCCAGCTGCCTCCCAGCATCCTGGAAGTGAGGCTCTGGACCCAAGCTGGTACCTCCAAGCACTGTGCTCCTGCCTTTTCCCCCCAAGCCTGCAGAAATGCTAGTTCCAGATGACAGCAGAAACCAGGGAGGGGTTCTGTATGGATTTGCAGGGGGGGGGGACAAGATGCCCTGAGCTCGTCCACCTTGACAGCCTCTGTCCCTGGCTCCCCCCCACTCTTCAGGGAAGTCAGTTTACAGGGAAGTAACCCAAAGAACACAAGGCTTGGTGCCTGAGGCACGCAGCTGCCTGGTTTTCTGGGAACAGAAATGGGGGGTGTGAGAGCCAAAGGGGCCAGCAGTTGTGGCACAGGAAAGGGGGGCTAGGCTTGGAACAAGAGCACATTCCCACCCAGGCAGGTGGCCAAGGAGTGGTCAGACTGGGGGACTAGAGGCTGGCAGGAGAGGGCATATTCCTCCCTGATGCCACAGTGGGTTTCTCCTCCTGTTGGCCTAACAAGAAGTCTTTTGTGCCTCTGCCAACCCCGTCCTGACCTCAGGCCCTCTCAGGGTTCTGTTGGTAAGGGTCAATTGTAGTCCCCAGCCCCCAACTTTTCTCTGTTATGGCTGGAGGCCTTTCCTTTTGGGCTGTCTCTGTTTCTCTTTGTTGCCTAGCCCAAAGGCATTCCAGTCTCTCCACCTCCAATCCCTTGCTCCCAGCCTCAAGATCAACCACCAGCCCAGGAGAAAAAGCAAAGGAAGAAATGGCCACTGCCCAAGCCATTCCTCACTGCCCATGGTCTGCCCTTTATTGCTAGGATGCCTTAGCAGGCCCTTACCTGCCCCAAGTGCCCTGTCACTCTCAGAGTGGAGCTTTTGTCCTCGCTGTAATGCAATTCGCCTTTGACCATCTAAGTACAGCTCCTACTTTCATGGTGTCTGTGGTGGTGTAAAGGAAAATGCAAAGACTCTGGAGACCTAAGGACCAGGTGTGGACTGAGCTTTGCTGTGTGACCTGGGCTGAGTGAGTGACTGCCTATGACCAAAGTACAGGAGCCCGATTGCTGTGAGGACTCAGATGTAGTGTCCAGCATGTAGCAGTGTTCAAAGCCTTTGATTGGTGCTCTGGGACTCTCCCTGCACTTCTCTACTCTTCCATCAGACCTGTGTAGGAGCCTCTACGTGGCTTAAAGGAACTATCAAAAGCAGGGGTCTCAATGCTGGGTTCCTAAGAGCAAGGTCTAAAAATGCTGTTGGATTACTGAAAGTCCTTAAACAGCAGAGGAAGCCCCTAGCACTGAGAGTTTGGGGATCTTCCCAGCACCAGAGCAGACCCCTGCTTTCCTGTCACATCTCCTGACCCCTAGCACCCAGAAGATTCTGCTGGCCTCTGCCTTTTTCAATTCTGCTGATCTTTCAGCCCAAGAGAGCTAGCAGAAGTACTGATTGAGGTGGGGGGCCAAAAGGGAAAATCACCAACCCAGCCCTCTCTGGAGAATGCAGCATGGCCCCAGGACTCTGGAGCAGAAGGGTAAGGTGACCCAGTCCCAGGATGTAGGTGAGAGCCTGCGGGCTTTCTAGAGAGGTTTGGCTTCTTTGAGGTCTGGCTGGAAGGGAGCCCAGCCAGGTGAGGCACACAGGAGCCAGGAGCATACAAGACTGCTGTGGGGTAGTACCCCCAAACCCCTACCCAGTTGGCAGGGGTTGGGCAGAGGGAAAGAAAGAGAGAATGTGCTTATTTATGAAGTGTCTTCTGCAAGCCAGCACCGTGCTTGGCACCACGCACAGATAGTCTTTCTTCCCTTTGAAACATGTTCATCACGGGAGATTGGCTCATAGGACAGGAGCACGGGCTTTGCTTGCAGGAGCTTTGGGCTCATTCCTGACACCTCATGGTTCCTTGAGCACCAGCTATGAACACAGAACCAGGAGTAGGTCAGGAGTCCCATCAGGTGTAGCCCAAAGCCCCTTCTCCACCAAAACAAAAACAAAAACCCAGAAAAACACACACACACACACACACACACACACACACACACACACACACCTCTATAATACAGCACATAGTTCAAAGTGCAGAAAATTCTAAAGGACACATGGGGAAAATGAGCATCTCCTTTTTGCTGTCCCTCTAAGCCACAGTTACAGGCCTGTGAGTGCTCCTCCAGTCTATGCATGGACTTGCTCCCTTACA
Source organism: Suncus etruscus (assembly GCF_024139225.1). Taxonomy (NCBI): domain Eukaryota; kingdom Metazoa; phylum Chordata; class Mammalia; order Eulipotyphla; family Soricidae; genus Suncus; species Suncus etruscus. The sequence continues at coordinate 189,542,672 of NC_064848.1, read as the reverse complement.
ATAACTAACACTCACAAACCCTCAAGGGAAACAGGTCTACAAAGAAATTAGGGCTTTGATTAAAGTCACAACGTTGATAGTGCTGTGCTTTGGAGCAGATCTAAGGAAAATGTACCGTATATTTTTGCACCATGAGAACGTAGCCCCCACCACCACCACCAAGAAAAGTGCATCTTATGGAGTGAATGCCACCTGGAGCTGAAGTCTGGGTTCATGGATGGAGAACATCTAAAAACTATCTGTATCTTTGGCTGGAGATATAGCACAGCGGTAGGGGATTCGCCTTGCACTCGGCTGATGCAGGATGGACCTGGTTTGATCTTTGGCGTCCCATATGGACCCCGGGCCAGGAGCGATTTCTGAGCGCATAGCCAATAGTAACCCCCGAGTATTACAGGGTGTGGCCCAAAACAAACAAACAAAAAGAAAAAGAAAATCTGCGTCTTATTGAGCAAAAAATACGGTAATTCTCTTGCCTGCTATCTTTGGACAGAAGGGAATATTGGAGATGTCTGACGCCTTCTTGTACCCTTGGCTTCCACAAGCCTTCATCCTGAGCTCTTGGAGAACTGGGGTTCTGTCTGGTGAGTGACTAATAGCCCATCCCATGGTTCAAGAGGTGGGGATGGACATAATAGGAGGAAGTAATCATCCAAGTGGGAGAAGGGAAAATCCCTCTACTGTGTGGCTAGAGTTCTCCTGGGGGTTCTGAAGAGGGAAATCACCCAAGTGTGGGTCTCCCACGAGTGATTACAGTTTCAGTGATGTTTCCAGAAAATGGCCATGTGATCTTTTCCTTCTGGGGCTGATCTGGCAGAGGATGTGAGACTGGAGAACTGTTCTCAGGGGTTACCACATTTGTCCAAGAGAGTGAGGCAAGAAGGTTGGCTTCAGCTCCCCTAAGGGGGCAGGTCAGATGTAAGAACCTGGACTGTGCACCAGACCCCCAGGCTCTGCCTCAAGGCTGCAAGGTTACACCTGTTATCTCTCCAATGAACACTTGAATCTGACAAATGGTTGGTTTGCTGTTGTTTATTAGGCCACACCTAAAGATGCTTGAGAGTTACTACTGGCAGTATTTGGGGGACCATGAGGTGTCAGGGATGGAGCGCAGCCTGTTAAGCGATCTTTAGTTCTTAATCTGCAAGACATTTTTTATATTCTTTAAATTTAGGTTATATCTAATGATATTCAGAGCGTACTCCAGTATCAAATCTGTGAAGCTTTTTTTTCTTTTTCTTTTTTTTTTTTTTTTGGATCTTGGGCCACACCCATTTGACACTCAGGGGTCACTCCTGGCTATGCGCTCAGAAATCGCTCCTGGCTTGGGGGAGGCCATATGGGACGTCGGGGGATCTAACTGCAATCCGTCCTACGCTAGCACTTGTAAGGCAAACACCTTACCTCTAGCGCCACCTTCCCGGCCCCTTCTGTGAAGCTTTTATGGGGGTACTTTTCAGAGTCTTTCTAGATCCTGACTTCCTGTCCAGTTGTATTATTTTTTTTTTTTTTAGTTACACCCAGCAGCGCTCAGGTACTCCTGGCTCTGCACTCAGAAGTCGCTCTTGGCAGGCTCAGGGGACCATATGGGATGCCAGGATTCAATCCGGGGTCCATTCTGTGTTGGCCACATGCAAGGCAAACACCTTACCGCTGTGCTGTTGCTCTGGCCCCAGATGTGTTCTTTCTGTGGCTAGAAAGATAGTACAATTGGTAGGGTGCATGGTATGTTCATAGATGATCCATATTCAGCTCCTAGTACCCCACATATTCCCCAGGAGTGATACATTAATGCTGGAATGATACCTGAATTCAGAGCCAGGAGTAAGTCCTGAGCACTATCGAGTTTGGCCCCCAAAAAACCCCCAACAACAACAAAACCCAAAAAAGTTGCATTCTTTCAAGGACTCCATCCAAAGACTGTGTCAGAGGCTGGAGCTATAGTACAGGGAATAGAGCAGCAGGAAGCCAACCCAGCTTCCATTCCCAGCACCATATAGGGTCCCCAAAGCACATCCAGGAGTTATTCCTGAAAGCAGGGCCAGGACCAGCTGAGTATCCCCCGTCTTGGCAGAGGCTCTGGAGCAGAGAGGCATAGCAGAGAAAGGCAGTCAACATTCTTGCTTTTGTCTATCAAGACCCCAGCATTCTAGCCTCTGATCTGGGCACATAGGCAGTCTGCTCTAGCTTGGTGCCTCGTGGTCAGCGATGTGTTGTGAGATACAAGAATAACAAATGAGGGGCTGGAGTAATAGCACAGTGGTAGAGTGTTTGCCTTGCACATGGCCAATCAAAAACGGACCTGGTTTCATTCCTGGCATCCCATATGCTCCCCTGAGCCAGGAGCAATTTCTGAGCACACAGCCAGGAGTAACCCCTGAGCGTCACCGTGTGTGGCCCAAAAACAAAACAAACAAACAAACAAAAAGAATAACAAATGCTCACACTCCAGGCTGGTCACAGCAGTGCCCTATGTTTCACAAGAAGAGAAAGAGACCTTATGAGTTTACTCACATGCAGAATCTCCAAAACGAAGTCAATGAACAAATAAAATAAAACTTATAAATACAGAATGGTGGTGACCAGAGGGGAGGTCGAGAGGTACAACTTTCTGTTATAGGAATCTGATGCACAGCATGATGATCATAGTTAATAACATGCTAGTAATATTTGTGGCTTATGGTTGTTATTGTGCCAGGAATCAAACTTGGGAGCCTTTCACCTGCAGAGCAGGTGCCTTATGGTTAAGCTACATGCCCAACCCCAAGGGTATTTATTTGAAAGTTGTCGAGTATTTATATTTTTGTTTTGCTTTCTTCTTAGGCTACATCTGGCAGTGCTCAGGATTTACTCCTGGCTTTGTGCTCAGGAGTCACTCCCTGGTGGGGCTCCAAGGACCATATACAGTGCTGGGGTAAGAACCCAGGTTGACCATGTGCAAGGCAAACACTCTCCCTGCTGTGCTATGTCTCTAGCCTTTTAGTGTCTGATTTAAACTTTCTCTTCACAAGGAAAAAAATAATTTGTGACTGATGATGAATGATTCTGAGATCGAAGCCTCCAAAGCCAGGACACTGGAGATACACGGGTCTGGAAGCAAACGCCAATGCAGGAAATAATCCACACATACTGAAGAGGGTGAAAAGGGCTCAGGAATCCCAACACACAAGCCTTCCAGTCCTAAGGAGCAGGAAGCTCAGTGGGAAGTCCGGAAACACAAGAGAGCATTTTCCTCAGACTCAGGAATATTTATTGGGAATCTCACCCTGGGGGTGAGATGGTACTATATTCAGAGATGTTTCCAACCAATGAGTAACAAGGCGTATACTGAGTGGGATGGCATCTGGTTAATCCAACAAATAATACCTAGATTTATTATAGCAAGCATTTTGAAATGCAGAGAAATCTTGAATGATTTTGAGGTATATGCAAAACTTATAAATTATTACAAAAACTAATAATAAAACCTAATGTAATAAAATGATCATTAAATAATCAATGTAATAAATTCTATTAATATATCAATATTTATAGGTTAACTGCCCCTAATAAAAATAAACAACCGCCACAAAAACAAATTAGCACCCTATAGCTACTGCTTCTCAGCAACTGAGGTAGTTGGATTATATCAGACCTATGCAATCCTAGGAAGAGGTTGTACAGCTTAGCTGTTACTACAAACAATAACCAGGGACTAGAGCCATACTAGAGCTAGTAAGATGTTTGCCTTGTACGTAGTGAAGCCAGTCTTGATCCCCAGCTTTCCCCAAGCATGCCAGGAGTAATTCCTGAGTGCAGAACCAGAGGTAACCCTTGAACACCCCCATAACAAAGCAAAACAGAAAAGAAACATTAACCAGAGCTAATAATGCTCTCAAATTTATGGTGTTTGAAGCACTTTGCATCTAAGAAGTCACTTAGGTCCTATTACTACCACGATATTACAATGAGGTTATTGAGGCAGAAAACTTGCTCAAGGAGCTGACATGAGTCTAGCTTTATAGAGTCTTTTTTCTTTTTTGTTTTGTTTTGGGGCCATAGCCGGTGATGCTCAGGGGGTAATTAACTGCTGGCTCGTGCTTTGGGCATCATAAATGATGCCAGGATTGAACTCGGGTCAGCAGTGTGCAAGGCAAGCGCCCTCGCTGCTGTACTATCGCTCCAACCCCTGGCTTTAGATTCTGTGCTACACAGCCCTCCTAGTTTCCAATTCTGTTCTTAGAGCATAGGGTTTACCCCTCAAATATTTATTGGGTGTCTGCTCTGTGCTGGGCACAGGGCTGGCAGAAGTGGGGGAATTTGAAGGTGAATGGACTATTGGGTGCTGCTGGGGGTGGAGGGAGTTAGTAAACAAGAAATTTTTCAACACTTTTTTTTTTTTGGTTTTTGGGCCACACCCGATGACGCTTAGCGGTTACTCCTGGCTATGTACTCAGAAATCGCTCCTGGCTTGGGGGACCATATGGGACGCCGGGGACAGAACCGTGGTCCATCCTAGGCTAGCGCAGGCAAGGCAGACGCCTTACGCCTTGTGCCACCGCTCTGGCCTCTGTTCAACACTTCTGAGAGGTACCTGAACCATATGTGGTGGGAAATGAGGAGGGTGAGGGTTATGCTGTCTAGAACAAGTAGTCCAGAGGGCTGATACCGATTCGGAGGTGAGCTGTGACTGGCAGAAGGTAAGAAGCAAAACACAAGTCCGTCAAAGCGTCCACTCTTAGGGACAATGACTGTCCAAGAGGTGGTAGAGCTCAGGGATCATGCTTCCAGCCAGCTTCCTGCTCCAGCCTGTCCTCCTGCTCTGGCCCCCAAGGCCCTCTGCACCTGTTCTGTGAAGAGCACCGTGCCAGGTCTTGGCCCGGAGTGTGGGATCCAAACAGTGGCCTAGGTGGGGGAGAAGGACTTTGTGATCGGTTTCCAGATAGAAAGATCTTTGTGGCGGTTGTGATTCAGGAGGTGAAAGGAAGGCTGTTGGAGAGAACTGCCAAAGGAGGACTTAGGGGTGAAGCTGGGCACTTAAAAATCTTGGGCTGGAGAGATAGCATGGAGGCAGGGTGTTTGCCTTGCATGCAGAAGGACGGTGGTTCGAATCCCGGCATCCCATAGGGTCCCCCGAGCCTGCCAGGAGCCATTTCTGAGTTTAGAGCCAGGAGTAACCCCCCAGAGTGCTGCTGGCTGTGACCCAAAAACAAAACAAGACAAAACAAAATCTTGGTCCTTTCTGGACCAGGAGGATCTTCAAAGTGGAGGAAAGGGACATGTGTGTTGAGGTCCCTTTCTGCCCCATCACTGGATTTCCAGAGATCTAACAATATGGCTTGGAGAGTTGCCAGGCAAACTGTTGACCAGTTTAGGAGCAGTAGCCAGAGAAGAATGGTAATTCAGGACCCTTCTTTGTTTGTTTTTTTTTGGGGGGGGGGGCGACTCTCAGGGGTTCCTCCAGGCTTCTGCACTGAGAAATCAGCCCTGGCAGGCTTGGAGGACCATATGGGATGCCAGGTATCGAATTGGGGCCTGTCCAAGGTTGGCTTGCGTGCAAGGCAAACGCCCTAGCACTGTGCAGATGATTTCTCCGGCCCCTATTGAGGTCCCTTCTCACACAGGGACCCCCAGGCCTATTCCTTAACACAGGAGCCTCCAAAATCCCTTTTCCCCCCAACATCCTAGGGGCTCTATCCTGCTGGTGCTTCCTCCTCAGGACTGAGCGGCCAGTGGCTCCTGCAACTGTGGGGAGGAGATAGCGGGGCTTCTTCCCGGGAAGGAAACGGTTTTAGATACCCCTGGCGCCCTTCCCTAGACACCCGGTCTGCATCCTCCCAGAACACAACCGGCCTGGCTTGGGCCATGCTTTTGCTTTTACAGGCGGGCCCGGGTGGCCGGAGCCCGGAGCCAGCCAGGCCGAGATAATGATTGACAGGCGCCCAGGCGGACTCCGGACCCCCGGCGGGTGGGGGCGGGGGAGGGACCGACGCGGGCACGTGAGCGCCTGGGCTTCTCCGGAGGTGGGCGGGGCGAGGCGCTGAAAAGGACCAATCAGCATCGCCGGCCCCCGCGGCCGGAGCCTCGCGAGTGGTGGTCGCGCGACCCAAACAAGGCAGCACGTGCTCTGGACGGGGAGGGCGAGGGAGGGAAGCGCGCGGCCTCGCCGGGGCCCAGGGGGCGGCACGTGGGGCCGCCCATCACGTGGCACCGCCCACCCCCTTCTCCTCAGCCCCGCCCCCCGCGCGCATGCCCCGGGGCGTTCTCCCCAGGCAGGCTGGCAGGCAGGCGGGCGTCGGGAGCGCGCGCCGGGCGGAACCAGGAAGCGGCGCGCAGGGGCGGCGGGGGCGCGCCCGGGACTCGGCGCACGCGCACGAGCCGAGTGCGCGCGCCCCCGCGGCGGGCCCGGGCGGCGGGAGGAGAGAGGCGGCGGCGGCCGGAGCCGTCACCCCGGGCGGGGACCCAGCGCAGGCGGACGCGACGCGACTGCGGTTGAGCGGAGAGGGAGCGAGCGAGCTACCGGGGGCCGTGCAAGGCTGAGTGTGAGGTGGGGGCTCCGAGGTGAGTGCAAGGGGGCCGAGAGGGGAGCTTGGGGCCGGGCGCCCGGGCCGGTCTGGTTAACCCTTTCGCGCCCGGGCCTGTCTGGTTAACCCTTTCGCGCCCGGGGCCAGGGCTTTCCGGGGGGGGGGGGCCGCCGTGCACCCCGCGCACACTCACCCCCCTGACGGTGCAAGGAGAGAGCTGCCGGCCACCGCCGTCTCCACCGCTCACCCGCCTCCCACCCTGAGGTAACTGTGGCTCCCCGAGATGTTGGGGGGCTCTTTAGGGACACTTGAGTCATGGGGGTGCATCAGCGAAGCTTCCAGACGCGAGCCCGTATAAGGACTTTGGGCTAATGCATACCGTCGTGCGGGACACCCCCCGATCAGGGGCCACCACCACCACCACCACCATCCCCGCCCCCAGGCCTGGCTGGGTTGCTGCGTGAGATGCCACAGGGGAGGAGGAGCAGGAGGGAGAGTAAAAGTGACTCCCTGGGGTTCAGGGGGGGCAGGTAAGGAAGGCAAGATGCGGGGGTTGTGGTTTGGGGGTGCAACTGTGGTTTACACACACCCTCTAAAGCTGGCCACACACACACACACACACCCTCTAAAGCTGGCCCGACACACACACACACACACACACACACACACACACACACACCCTCTAAAGCTGGCCACACACACACACACACACACACACACACACACACCCTCTAAAGCTGGCCCGAGGGTGCAACTGGGCCCTGAGGGGCAGAGAACTTGGAGGGGAGACTCAAACACATGAAAGATGGGGCTCCTGGAAACCCCTGGGCTTGCAAAAACGGGCCACCCTGCTTCTCCTCCGTCCTCTGCTATCTGCGTCTGGCCCTGGGCCTCCTGGAGCCTGTCGTGTCCAGGAGCTGATTATCGTGGTTAAGGTGGTGCGGCCCCCTTAGATTCTTTCCCCCTCCCCAGGATGATGGTACAGCCAGAGTACACACAGAAATACTGGGGTACCCCCCCATTGGTGGAGTCCGAGGCCTACACTGTGCACCCCTCCTCTCCCAGCTCTTTTGGTCCTTGGATGGAAATGTCTGTTCGAGGACTCGCTGGTTGGTGCTCTCTGCCCAGCACTGTCAGGTGTTACTGGCCCACATGCGTTTAGGTGGCTCTTGCATTGACCTCAGAGGACCTCAGTGTCACCGAGTCATTCAGCTGAGCTTATGTCGTTTACCCCTTATCAAATGGTGTTTATCATCTATCTGCTTGTATCTCAGTTTTCCCAAGGTGTTGGACAGGCGCCTGGACCATAAGCAGCTTTCGGCTGTTAAGTATATTATCTCAAATAATCTTGTTATTGTTCGGTGAAGATCACCGACTTCACATCTTTCCTCAACAGTCTGGGGTTCTTGTTTGGTTGTTTATGGTGTTTGTATTCAAAGACTAACTTAAATTTCATAACCTGGCATTGGACAGGTTCTCATCATTTCAAATGGTGGAGTCCTGTTGATGGATGTAAAGACATTCCGTTCTTTCGGTTCTTTCTGGTACCAATCGCTGTTTTAAGGAAGATCCTAGTTGTTAGATTTGAACATGTTATGGAACGACAGGCTTCTGACCCTAAGAAAAATTTGCTGACCTTAAGACTTTTTGTTTTGTTTTGGGGCCACACCCAGCCACTGTGCTCAGGGGTTACTGAGTCTAGGCTGTGCTCTCAGGCATCGCTCCAGGTGCTCTGGGGACCATCTGGGATCCGGGGATGAAACCTGGGTTGACCTCATGCTAAGCAAACACCCTCTCCGCTGGACTCTCTGTCCCCTACCTTAAGACAATTTGTGATGCCTGTCATTTGATTAAATCAGTACCACACCTTTGCTCAGCTCTGCACTGCTTAGTACAGCCCTTCTCAACCTGTTATTGACTAGGGCCCCATTCTGACCTCGTTTTCTTCCTTTGCCCTTCTTGTCCTATTAGTGGGCCCCCTTGTCTCCTACTATGTCGTTCTCCCCACCCCCCGCCATTTAAGTTATTTTCACTTGTGGCCCTCCTGAAATATTTTGGGGCCCCAGAGCAGACTTTTTCCCCTTTTGAGAAACATTGGGTTCCCATAGATTCTCAAAGATGATCATTTCAAGCCCCTAGTTGAGACATAGGGAAGGAATTGTCTTTTTTGAAAAAAGCATAACATGAGGGGAAAGTAGATTTCTATCACCAGCAGTTTGGTTATTGCACAATTTAGAGCAAACTGTGCAAAATCTCCATTGTACACCAGTCATTCCACCTTCTCAGTACTCTTCTGTACAGTAATTAAGGTGTTTTTTTGCGAGTAGGATATTAACACGTATTGTATTGATAGATTATGGCTTTGTGTCTTAAAATGTTACTACTTCATAATATCTTGGAAGGCAAAGAAAAGCACCCGTCACTGTTTGGATGTTACGACATAAATATTTTGGTTGGCACTTCCTATATCGTGTGCACCCCAACTTCTCATTTCATGTTTGTTTCTTTCTCTAGATTATAAAAAAATGCACGTACATATCAAAACCCGTTCATATCAATACCAGAACTAGTAAAAGTTGTAATTTAATACTCTAGGTATGTCACCTTTTAAAATGACATTAGTGTTATAGTCAGATTGATTTGTGACGTCTCTGTAAATGTTCTTGTGATGGCTCAGTTGATTTGACTTTGTGTAGGTAGGTAGGCTCTGCAGGTGGTCTCAGAAAAGGAAGATGTTCTAAGTGGATAAGGAACATGCCTGAGATTTGATGGTAGGTGGAAGGTAGAATTAAAGTGTGCCTCATTAGTATAATATCCTGTGAACATCTCATAAACATCTCCTCCCATTGCTGGAAATTCTACTAATGAGAGACACATTTTTATTTTCTCTTTCTTTAGAGTATAGATTGCTACAGCTGTCCTACAAAAAGGAAGCAAAAACATTAATTTGTTTTGAGTATGTAAAACTTCTTTTCAAAGTTACCTAATGATTCTAGATTACGGAGCTTTTCAGAAGAATATTCTTTTCCGTAGACTATCACTGAGAGCACGTAAACCTGGGAGCTTCTTCATAGAAACGTTGTTTGAATGTTAGTTCTACAGTATCACCGTTCCCAAATTTGTGTGGCCTGCAAAGGAGAAAAACAATTCTTTAAATCCGAGCCTTGTTCACTTAACTGTTCTAAAATCAGAAGTATTTTTTTCCCCTGTAATGTTGGAAATACCACAGTTGTCTGCTTAATTCTGGGAATCAGAAAGTCACATTTACCCATCTAGTTTCCATTCATCAGACAGCTTTTAGTATGTTTAAGTCGAATCACAATAATAGGGTTTTGTGTGCGTATGTGTGTATGTCTAAAACTGTTTTTACTCTAAATTATGTGCTTCTGCTAAGCCACATGGATTTAATAACTTTGCATGTTTTGTACTGCTGGAAACCCTAAACTAGTTTGGAGATAGGACATATCTAAATATCTGCTGTTTTTCCCCATCAAAAGGGCCACGTACTTTACAGGTGTTGGGTTTGAGTTGGGTGCGACCCTCAGGTTTGGTGGTTTTCAGGTTTTAGATAACGTTTTATTACTTTTGTTAGTTTTGGTCACACCCAGGACTTCCTTGGAGGGTGTCTTTGAAGTTTGGTTTCCTTTTTTTTTTTTTTTTTTTTTTTTTAAGTAATATTGGGGTGGGGGTGCTTCCTGTTTGTATTGTCAAAATTAGGTCCACACAAGTTAACTTTCTTGTATCACAGTTTGTTTTTCCTTTCAAATATTAAAAGACCAGCATCAGGCCCCATATGGTTTGTCTTTGGCTCATTGCATGGCTTGTTGAGCCGAGCATTCAGTTGAGATGTTCCTGTATCTCTTCCCAGTTTCTTCATAGTTTAGCTGTCTGGGAAGGATCTCTTAAAGAAACAACAACAAGGAAGGCACAATTAACAGAAAAGTTGAGTTTGCTGGAAAGTGCCAGGAACCAAAATTCATCTGATTTCTGCCTAGGAACATAGAAAATAGTCGGCACCAATAGTTGAAACATCTACAAAGCCTCAGATATTGGAACTATCAGGAATTACCACAGGCCTGTCAGTTTGAGACCATGGCCTGGTAAACTCTGACTCTGACTTTGCATGCAATATAAAATGTGGTGGTGGAGTTAAGGAAGAACAAGGAAAAGCTAGCGGTATGGGACTACAAACTTGGAGGAATCCTTCTTAGTATCTTCCTTGACGCCCCTGAATAGTTTTTACCTGAGAAATCATATTACTATAATTGTTGCATAGGGTTATGCAGAGCTTTGAGATATTGTATGTGTCCTTAAAAAAAAAAAAGGGAGCATACATAGTATTGTTTCTGTGGTTGGAACAAGTAGCCTGCTAATTCCAAATGTAATGACTAAGTAGATTCCTAATTAAATTAGCATTCAAGTAGGTCTCAGTTAAGACCTCTGTTTTCTCTCGATCATGCAATTAAAAGCTTAAAAGCAGCACTGCAATAGGTTGGTTCTGCTTAATGCAATCTTCAAATGAGATGGGTAGGTAGACTACCTGGCCTGTTTCTGCCTCCAAGGTTTGAGAAAAGAAAAATTATTTGTCACATCCTGGGTATTTTTCTTCTTTGGGTTTATTATAATAATCATACCCTTTTCCTATGTATTCTGTTAAATATGAAAAACTTACATATATTGGTTAATAAAGAATTTAATTTTTGGAAACTAACTTACAGAATCTACTCTGATATGAACTGCCCTTTTAGTCTTTTTGTTTGCCTTTTTAAGATTTCTTTTCTACAGGGAAAAAAATCTTCAAGCTGAGCAAAGAACAAAAAAAAGAGAATCCTTCATATTCTATGCACTGCTAGTTTTTTGAGGTGCTTGTGCTGACTCATTTTTAAAATTATACTAAGATATAGAGTATGGTTTGAGAGTAATAATGAGTTTCTCAGAAAATATGAAAACTTTCCTTTCTGACTAGTTAGAGAAAGGTTGGGGAAGACAGGGGGAAATACAGCAGTGAGCCAATTATTGCTATTTGTTAGGATGAATTCGGTGACTAATATTTTCAGTGTCCATCAGGCTTGTAAAAGTGAATTTGACTTTACTCTGGAATGATAACATAACACACCCAAGTGTTTTCTGTCCTGTTTGTCTTCCCCCACCCTTAGAGGAATTTTTTTTTTTTTTGCATATGGGAAATTAAGCCAAACTTAAGTAACAACTATATCCATATTTGTATTTAAAACAGCTATTGACCACACTGGGCTGTAACATAGCCCTACTTACCAAGGGCTCATCTAGGAAATTCACTTAACAGTATTTCAGGTTATGTCCCAGCCTAAGAATAGAAGGATAATTAAAAATAGTCCCTGATGCTGTCACCTTGCAACTTGCCAAGCAGACCCTGTTCAAGTTCTCTCCATGCTTTAACTTGTGCTCCTCAGAGAGATATATTATTCTCAGACGAAAAGGGAGGAAAATGGCCACAGAGATGTTGGTTAAGGTCACATCGATGGGGATGTTTGGAGCCTGACCCCGACCCAGCTGATTCCTGAAATGCAGTGGTCACCACAACTTGCAGCTGCCACTTTGCAATGAGGACTTTGTTTTTTCCAGGGCATTTATTTATTTATTTATTTAGGTCAAAAGAGGGGCTCCTGTTCGTTTTTTTTTTTTTTTTCAAGAGACCCTTTTGACATACCTTTGGAATTTTTAAGTTTATGAAGGTAAGCCTTTTTCCAGGTAACTTCTATTTCTGGTGGAAATGCCATTCAGATGAGAAAGCCCAACTGTCTGTTCTTTGTTGTTCTTCCAGTAGCGTCACAATCCAGAGCTGGGAGTATTGGGAGGAGCAGAGTTGGAAGCTGCCTCAGTGGCCTGTATTTATCAATATAGGGTGACTGCATTGCTCAGGCTGGCCTGTGACTACACTCTGGGGTATAATGACTGAGAAGTCACATACCCTGCTCACTTACTTAACTGTTTCATTTCCAAGCTCCTGTTGCTCTATTGACACTTTTTTTAGAGTTACCTGCTGATTTCTGAGCTAGAGAGAACTTTTTTTTTATTTGGGGTATAACTTTTTTGGTGTTTGGTTATCTTTTCTTGTTTTGTTTTGTTTTGTTTTGTTTGGGGTCACACCCGGCAGTGCTCAGGGGTTACTCCTGGCAATATGCTCAGAAATCATTCCTGGCAGGCTCAGGGGACCATATGGGATGCCAGGTTTTGAACCACTGACCTTCTGCTTGCAAGGCAAATGCCTTACCTCCATGCTATCTCTCTGGCCCCATCTTTTTTTTTTTTTAAGAATTGTTCTGCACTGGCAATTCTCTTTCCTAGTTGTGGAGTGTGAAGTTAAACCTTGGAGTCAGGAGTCACAGTCCTGAAGTCGAGAGTGATTTTGGGGGCTAGAGCAATAGCACAGCGGGTAATGGGCTTGCCTTGCACTCGGCCAATCCCAATCTAAGTTTGACCCCAAACATCCCATATGCTCTTTTGAGCACCAGTAGGAGTAATTCCTAAGTGCAGAGCCAGAAGTAACCCTTGAACACTGCCAGGTGTGTTCCCCAAACCAAGATAAATAAATAAAAGTGATTTGAATTTGAGAGATCAAGTTGGGGAAGAAACTTTAATTTCTCTGAGCAGACAGTGTAAATGTGTCACATAAAAAGAGGGTGTTAGTTTTCAGGATTGTCAAACCCTCACCTTTGACCAGGGTTGAATTTTCTTTGAATGTTGACAGAAGTTACAGTGTCAGTGGAAAAACCTTTATGTGAAGTATCTATAACTCAGAATTTCCTTGTATTTGTATCAGTGAGATCCTACAATTACAACTGGCTTTGTGTATGTGTGTGCATGTGTGTTGTTTTTGAGTTGAAAAAGTCTTCAGTGGGGGTTTCCAGCCCACTGATGAGAGTAAATTATAAAGTTTGTAAAACAAAACAAAACAAAACAAAACTAATCTGTATTGCTTGAAATTCAGAGCTTATTTTTGGTGGCAAATCGCTCAATTTTTGTAAAGAATGAAAATTATATCCAGCTTGGTGGAAATATCTTATTATTATTATTATTAATTATTATTATTATTTTTTTTTTGTTTTTGGGCCACACCCGTTTGACGCTCAGGAGTTACTCCTGGCTATGCACTCAGAAATCGTTCCTGGCTTGGGGGGACCATATGGGACACCGGGGGATCGAACCGAAGTTCGTCCTACGCTAGTGCTTGCAAGGCAGATACCTATACCACCACCTTCCCGGCCCCGAAATATCTTAAATAAACTATGTTTACAAACACCACTGAAGCATATATAATAAGAAAACTGTCGACCTCTTAATCTGTTAAATACCAAAATTCGGAATTTATTAGCTTCATAACATAGCAGTCTACAAGATATTCAGTTCATAATTTTAAATAGATAAAATTTTATCCCAGAAATAATGGGGCCCGGAGAGATAGCACAGCGGAGTTTGCCTTGCAAGCAGCCGATCCAGGACCAAAGGTGGTTGATTCGAATCCCGGTGTCCCATATGGTCCCCCGTGCCTGCCAGGAGCTATTTCTGAGCAGACAGCCAGGAGTAACCCTGAGCACCGCCGGGTGTGACCCAAAAAAAAAAAAATTAAAATTAAAATTAAAAAAAAAAAAAGAAATAATGGCAATTCTCTCTCTTATTTTTCATTTTGTTTTGTGTTTCTTAAAGTATTTTGGTTATCTTTTGTCTTGGTCATCTTTTAAGTTTGAGAAAAGCAACAAACTCCATAAATAAAAACTCTTCATAAAACAAAGCAGCCCCTTTTTTTCCGTGGGTTCACGGTGTTAAGGTTGGTAATGGGATCTGGTGGGAAGAAAGGAGAATTAAAGTGAGAATTAGACATTTGTAGATAAAACTTTACTCTTAACCTAATATGGAGCCACATTGTAAGATGTTCCTTTTTGGTTTTGTTTCAATTATAGGAAACCCCAAATGTAGCCTATTTGTTTTGTTTTGTTTTTGGGTCAAACCCGGCAGCACTCAGGGGCTACTCCTGGCTCTACGCTCAGAAATTACCCTCAGTAGTCTCAGGGGACCATATGGGATGCCAGGATTCAAAACACTGCACTTCTGCACACAAGGCAAACACCCTACCTCCATGCTATCTCTCCTAGCCTATTTGTTGTTAGTTTTTTTTTGGGGGGTGGGGGGAGAGTCATAGTGGTGGTGATTATCCTTTTGGGCCACTCCTGCCATGCTCAGGTTGACTTAGGGCTCTGCACTCAGGATTCACTCCTGGTAGGCTTAGGGACCATATGGGATCCTGGGATCAAACTTAGGTCAGCTGTGTAAGTCAGATGTGTGCAAGGCAAATACCTACCCACTATACTATTGCTCCCATCCATGTAACTTATTATATTTATTTTTTTGGTTTTTGGACCACACCCGGAGTGCTCAGAGGTCACTCCTAACTCTGTGCTCAGGGATATTTTCTACTAGTACTCTGGTTTGTACGAGATGCCAGAGATCTAATCCAGGTTGACTGAGATGCATGCAAGGCAAACGCCCTACTTGTTGTGATATCACTGCAGCCCTATGTAACTAACTTTAAAGGCGAGTTTATATTGCAGTGAGTTTAAATATCAAGTAAAAGTAGTAGCTTCATATAATGTATATAGTCACTTTCTCCCTGAACTCTTTGAAGGTATCAAACAAAATAGAAACTATTTGGCATTCTGAATAGATAGCTGCAGTTCATGCTGTGCTGGTGATGAGGCCTATTTTTGCTTATACAATACCAGTTCAAAAGATAGCCTTAAAGGAATCATGGATTACCAGGGCTCAAACCTGGGTCTTGGACATGCAAGGCATTGTACTCCAACAGCCTTTTGAGCTCTTTCCTTGGAACAAGGCATAGGGGTTAAGTAGCTGCTTGCCTTAAATGACCAAAAAAAAAGTTTCTTTATGCCAAAGTGCCAGAAATCAAAGGGGAGTAGCAAAGTAAGAAGAAATAACTGAATATATGTGATAAAAGATTATTGGTTAGTTTTTGTTGTTGTTTTGGATTACTCCTTGTACATACTCAGCCTACTCCTGGTTCTGTGCTTAGGTCACTTCAGGTGGTGCCTCGGGAACCATTAAATTGGGGCTGGCCACATGCAAGGTCAACTTAATCTTTGACCTATTTCTCTAGTTAATATTCTTTTTTAGGGGTCGAAGCCACTTGTCTTATGCACTGTCTACCTAGGTTAGATCCCTGGCATCCCATATGGTTCCCCAAGCACCTCCAAGAGTGAGCCCTGATCATTGCTGGGTGTGGCCTCAAAACAGATGTTTGTGTGTATATTCTTTTTGAGGGGACTAAATCTGTTGGTGCTCAGCCACATTGGTGTAATGCTGCTTAGGTTCAGTAGGGCTGGGTTCACCAGGATTAAACCTAGTGGAGGTGGTAGGAGTTATGCAGTTCTGGGGATCATCAGGCTTAGAGCATCATGCATGCAAGGTATGTACTCTGGTCCTTTGAGCTATCTCCTTAGATACCTGTTACTCTGGGTTAATATTCTTATATATGCATGTGGGAAGCAGGGGCTGGGTCATAGCTAGGAATGCTCTGAGACTATTCCAGTTTCTGTGTCTTTTTTTTTTTTTTTTCAGTTTCTGTGTCTTAGAGTCACTTCTTTTTTTTTTTTTTTTTTTTGGTTTTTGGGCCACACCCGGTAACGCTCAGGGGTTACTCCTGGCTATGTGCTCAGAAGTCGCTCCTGGCTTGGGGGACCATATGGGACACCGGGGGATCGAACCGCGGTCCGTCCAAGGCTAGCGCAGGCAAGGCAGGCACCTTACCTCTTGCGCCACTGCCCGGCCCCTTAGAGTCACTTCTTGCAGTGCTCAGAGAATCATATATGGTACAGGGGTCAAACTAGTGTTGATATCATGCATATAAGGCAAGTGCTTTATTCCTTGCATCCTCCAGCCCGTGGGTCAATTAAAATATTTTTTTGTATTACTGACTCACCATAAGATACAAAGTTTCATACATGTTCATGATTGAGTTTCCGTCCTACAAAGTTCCAGCATTCATCCATTCAGCGGTGTCTGCTTCCCTCCATCAGTGTCCCCAGTTTTCCTCCTGCCCCTCAGCCTGCCACTATGGCAAGCACTTTTCTTTGTTCATAGGTTAATATTTCTGTTGTTATTTGTTCGTTTGTTTCTGGGCCACACCCGGCAGTGCTCAGGGGTTCCTCCTAGCTCTGCATTCAGGAATTACTCCTGACAGGCTCTGGGAACCAAATGGGATCCTGGGGATGGAACCTGGGTCAGCCACATGCAAGGCAAACACCCTACCTGCTGTGCTATTACTTTAGCAGGTTAATATTCTTTTTTTGTTTTGTTTTGTTTTGTTTTGTTTTTGTTTTTGGGTCACACCTGGCAGCGCTCGGGTTATTCCTGGTTCTACACTCAAAAATCACTCCTGGTAGGCTCGGGGGACCATGTGGAATGCCAGGATTCCAACCACCGTCTGCATGCAAGGCAAGCACCCTACCTCCATGCTCTCTCTGGCCCGCTAATATTCTTTTTTTTTTTTTTTTGGTTTTTTGGGCCACACCCGTTTGACGCTCAGGGGTTACTCCTGGCTATGTGCTCAGAAATCGCCCCTGGCTTGGGGGGACCATATGGGACGCCGGGGGATCGAACCGCGGTCCTTCCTTGGCTAGCGCTTGCAAGGCAGACACCTTACCTCCAGCGCCACCTACCCGGCCCCATGGCCCGCTAATATTCTTAATAAACAAAAAGTATATGGACCAAGAAATAGCTCAGTAGACTGCGTGCATGCTTTGCAGGTGAGAGTCCCTCATAAAACCCCCAGCACCCCATCAGCATTGCAGGTGTGATTCTTCAGCACAGCTGGGAATAGCTCCTGAACACCTCTTCACTGAGAATGGTCCCCTGAAACCCTCCAGGAAGTGGTTCCTATGTGCAGATCCAGGAGTAAGATTTGAGCACTGCTGGTGTGGCCCCAAAATAAAAACAACAGTGACATCATTTTTCTAGTAAAAATGCTGAGAAAGTGAACAAAGTGTTGTTTAGGAGTGCAGGGGCAACTGGCTCTTACTTTTTTTTTTTTTTGTTTTGTTTTGTTTTGGTCACATCCATTGTACTCAGGGCTTACTCCTGGCTCTGCATTCAGGAAGCACTCCTGGCGGGCTTGGCATCGAACTTAGCCCTGCAGCAGGCACTTTTATGTCATTGACTGAAATGTAAATTGTTGTATTTATTGAAGGCCAGCTTGATAAACTTATAGATAGTATTAAAAATGTTCATATTTTTTGTCCTGACATTCAGTTTAAATGATCTGAAATAAGTTATTTTTATACAAGGCTGGAGTGGTAGTAGAGCAGGTAGGGCTTTTGCCTTGTATATGACTGACCAAGATTCAATCCCTGGCATCCCATATGGTCCCCTGAGCACCCCAGGAGTGATTCTTGAGTACAGAGCTCTGAGCACCACCGGTGTGTCCCAAGACAAAACAAAAAAAATTTTTTTTATACAAGAAAGTTGTTTTTCCCTGGGTATTTGAAATTTTATTACGACTGTACTTTTATCATCAACATTTAAGATTTTGGTCTTTACTTATTGCCTTTGTATAAGGCCAAAAGAGAGACATTGGCTACTTTGACAACCTTAAAGATGACTCCTGGGATGTCCCCAACAGCCAAATCCAGCTACTGGAACTTCATTGTTTTCCTCAGTCAAATTTAAGCAGCCATTATTGGGTACAAAGGCTGTTATTTTTTGTTTGTTTGTTTGCCTTTTTCCTGTTCTTAATCATCTGAACTCAGACATTTCCTCAGAGCAGTATTTGGCTATTTGGCTTCATCTCCAACTTTCTCCAGCACTGTCCCTTTTTTCCTTGCTTTTTTGTTTTGTTTTGGTTTTGGGTCACACCTGGGGTTACTCTGTACTCAGAAACCACTCCTGGCAGGAACCGGGGACCATATGAGATGCCGGGATTCAAACCACCTTTGGTCCTGGGCCGGCCACTTGCAAGGCAAACACCCTACCCCTGCGCTATCTCTCCATCCCCGAGCACTGTCCCTTTTGCATGGGAAGTGCCTCTCTTTGGGCTTTCAGGATCATATCCAAAAGTGCTTTTTTCTACTGCTTGTCTTGTCACTTCTGATTTCAATGTGGAGCTTCTGGGCAGTAATAAAGAATGTGATACTTACCCATCTTGCTGACAGCAGGAGCTCTAGTGAAAGGACAGAAAGGTGTTTGTTTTTGTTTTGGGGCCACACACAGTGACAATCAGGGATTACGCCTGGATTGGGGTACCATATGAGACGCTGGGGATCAAACTCAGGTCTGTCCTGGGTCAGCTGTGTGCAAGGCAAATGCTCTACTGCTGAGCTATTACTCCAGCCCCAGTTTTTTCTTCTTTATAGTGTTTAAATAGCAATGAATCTGAGGCTGGAGCAGTAGTATAATGAAAAGTGTATTTGCCTTGCTTGAGGCCAACTTGGGTTCAGTCCCTGCATCTCAGGGGTTACTCAGTGCTCAGGGGTTACTCCTGGCTCTACGCTCAGAAATCCCTCCTGGCAGGCTCGGGGGACCATATGGGATGCCAGGATTTGAATCACCAACCTTCTGCATGCAAGGCAATCGCCTTACCTCCATGCTGTCTCTCTGGCCCCTCTTCTTTTCTTTTGTTTGTTTGTTTTTGTTTCTGGCCTACACCCAGCAGCACTCAGGCTCTGGTGACCTTATGGGATGCTGAGGATTGAACCGCGGTCAGCCACAGCAAGGAAAATGCCCTATTCACTGTGCTATCGCTTTGGTCCACTGAAAAACTTTTTTCCGTGGGTTAGGAGAGTTTATGTATGTGAACATATAATTTTCAGTATTTTTCCTATTTTTCACTAATAAGAGATAATAAACAATACTTTTACAATCAAGTCAAGAAAAAATATTTAACACATGGATAGAGAAAATGAGAAGCCAGACGGGGAGGAGGTGAAAAGGGCTGGAGTGCACACAGTGGATGCAAAAGCCCTGAGTTCAATCCTTAGCACTGCATGGTAACCCCGGCCCTGATAAGCTGTTGACCATAGCCATTTGATATTCCCTTACTATGTTTGTTTGTTTGTTTGTTTATTTAAGTTGTTGGGCCACACCCTGCGGTGACACTCAGGGGTTACTCCTGTCTCTATGCTCAGAAATTGCTCCTGGCAGGCTCGGGGGAACCATATGTTCACTGCAGCACTATTCACAATAGCCAAAAAAAAAAAAAAAAAAAAAAAAGGCAACCCAAATATTCAAGAGAAAATAACTGGAAAAGGAACTATGGGAGCACAGCTATAGTACTGAAGGTAAGGCACTTGCCTTGCAGGCAGCTAGCTTACCCAGGTTCAATCCCCAGGATCCATACTGGGATTCGAACCACCGTCCTTCTGCATGCAAGGCAAACACCCTACCTCCACGCTATCTCTCTGGTCCCTGTTACTATGTTTCTTTATGTCCTGAAAGAGAAGATATATCCCTGTATCCCTTTATATTGCTATAAAGAGCATTCTGTCTGTCACTGTCCTGACTTCACTTAGTGCGCTACTCCAGATCCATTCACACAGGAACAAATTTCATCGTTTCAGCTTTTCATAGGGCTGAGTTCCTACTCAGCTAGTTCCAATGTGTATATGCACCATAGTTTCTTTTTCTTTTCTACTTTTTGGGATACAACCTGAGATGCTTGGAGTGTACTCCTGGCTCTGCAATCAGAACACAGAACCTGGCTGTATTCAGGAAACCACATGGATCCTGGGGATTGAACCTTGCAGGCCTTACCTTCAGTACTATAGCTGTGCTCCAATAGTTCCTTTTCCAGTTATTTTCTCTTGAATACTTGGGTTGCTTTTTTCTTTTCTTTTCTTTTCTTTTCTTTTCTTTTCTTTTCTTTTCTTTTCTTTTCTTTTCTTTTCTTTCTTTCTTTCTTTTTTTTTCTTTCTTTCTTTTTTTTTGGCTATTGTGAATAGTGCTGCAGTGAACATAGGCATGCAAATTTCTTTCTGGATAGTATTTGGACCCTTGGAGGCAGGTCCCAAGAAGCGGAAGTTAATTCTTAGTTTTTTGGTAAGTGTCTATATTGTTTTTCAGAAGGGTTGAACTAGTTGACTTTCCCACCAACAGGATGGTTTCTTTTTCCCACATGCATGCCAATGGTGGTGGTTTTCATTCTTTTTGATCTGTCCCAGTCTCACTGATGTGAGGTGATATATAATTGTTGTTTTGATTTGCATTTCTGATAATAAGGGATGTGGAACATTTTTTTATATACCTACTGGATATATATATATATGGATATATATATATATATATATATATATATATATATATATATATATATAAACTTTAAGGAAGTTTCTGTTCATCTGTTCTTCCCAGGTATTTTTTTTCTTTTTTTGTGATGAAGTTGACTTATTTTTCTTGTTAAGTATTACAAGTGTTTTTTTTTTATCTTTAATATGAATCCTTGTCAAGTGAGTAGTGGGCAAATATTTCCTTCCAGTCTGTGGGGTGTCTTTATTCTAGTGATTGCTTCTTTTGCAGTGCAAAGAGTCTTAATTTGATGTGGTGGTGCTTTTCTGCATGGCCAAAGGGGTTATTTTTAAAATGACTGTTGTTTTATCTTAGAATGGAAAATCTATTTTTTGGGCTTGGGGCTTCACAGGTTATGTTCAGGGACTACTACTACCAGCCTTTGTGCTCGGGGATCACTCCTAACAGTGCTAGAGATAGGATCTGAAACTCTTGTGTGCAAAAGCATGTGCTTCAGCCCATTGAGCTCTCTGACCCTGGAAAACCTGTTTCTGTTTTCAGTATTAAGATTACAAAAATGTAATTTGAATAGTTTATGATATTTCAAATATTTGGCAGGTAGCTTATTAATTGGGTAGATTTTATGTATCTTTTGTTAACAAATTACATTAAAGCATTGTAATTTAAAGACTGAGTAATTTCTCATACTTTGCAGCATGTTCTATATGTTCATATGTTAACTGGTGCAAAGCTACATTATTTAACAATATAATAAAGAGAATTGGAGTAATAACATAATGGTAGGGCGTTAGCCTTGCATGTTGCCTTCCCTGGATGAACTCAGGTTCAATCCCCAGCATCCCATATGGTCCCCTGAGCCTGCCAGGAACCATTTCTGAGCGCAGAGCCAGGATGACCCTGAGCGCCGACGGATGTGGCCCCAAAACTTAACAAACAATATAATAGAGAAACACTAGATGCTGGAATGATAGTATAAGGTGCTTGCTTTGTATGTAGCTTGCCACGATTCAATCTCAGTACTGCCTATGGTTCCTCAGTACTGCCAGAAAAGACCCTTAAGCACCATTGGATGTGGCCCCCAAACAAAAAAGATAGAGGGTAAGAGCCATAATACAGCAAGTAAGGTGCTTGCCTTGCATATGGTCAACCTGGGTTTGATCCCCAGCATCCCATATGGTTCTCAAGCGTGCCAGGAGTGATCCCTGAGCATAGAGCCAGAGTAAGCCCTGAGTGTGTGTGTGTGTGTGTGTGTGTGTGTGTGTGTGTGTGTGTGAGAGAGAGAGAGAGAGAGAGAGAGAGACAGAGACAGAGACAGAGACAGAGACAGAGACAGAGACAGACAGAGAGAGAAAGATCAGTTTTACTGGATCTGTTCATGTTACTACATTTTCTGGGTTTCTTTCAGAAAATTTTTTCTTTTCAGAAAATTCTGTCAGAAGAATAAATTATATTGTTTTACTTGTGTATATAGAATTCCTTTTTATAAAACCATTATTTTCATATTTAAAGTATTTGTTTTTCAACTATTGAAGGGCCAGAGTGATGGCATCGTGGATAGGGTATTGCCTTACATATAGTCAACCCAGTCTATCCCTGACATCCCATATGACATCCAACTCAAGCAGTGCCAGGAGTAATCTCTGAACACTACCGATTGTGCCTAAAACCCAAAAATTATATTTATTTTTCAACTACTGAAACATATTTAGTCTTCTGCATTTGCTTTCCTATTGCTTTCTCTTTCATAATGATACTTACAAAGGTTGCTAGTTAATAGTATATTTGATAGTATATTTGTTTTGTTTTGTTGTCTTTGGGCCACACCCTGCTGTAGTCAAGGCTTATTCTGGCTCTGTGCTCAGGGATTGCTTCTGGTGGGGCTCTGAGGACCATCTGCAGGGGTCTCAAACTCCTCAAACTCCGCTTTGCAGCCCTCCGTAAACATTTTGTGGCCCTGCCCTAGAGGAATCTTTTTTTTTTTTTTTTTTTATTGTTTGGGTCACACACCCCAATGTTCAAGGTTTACTACTGACTTTTCACTCAAGAATCACCTCGACTTTGCCTCCTACGGCCCCCAAGTAAATTGAGTTTGAGACCCCTGATCTAAGGTTTCAGGGAGCAAACCCAGGTGGACCCCATGCAAAGCAAGTGCTTTACCTACTGAACCTCCAGCCCCAAAGTTAAAGCATTTTTTCTTGTGATTCTATTAGTTACATTTAATCACTTCTCTAGGTGTTTATTATGGAATTCATTTGGGAATGTTGCTAAAGGAAGTCTCTAGTGAAGGTGCTTTCTCTTGGGTTTATTTTGTTGCTAACATTAGAGACTTATTTTCTGCCTTAATTAAATTCACATAATTTCTCTAACTAGATCTAGTATTTAAGAGTAACATTTTAAGGGACCAGGGCCCGGAGAGATAGCACAGCGGTGTTTGCCTTGCAAGCAGCCGATCCAGGACCAAAGGTGGTTGGTTCGAATCCCGGTGTCCCATATGGTCCCCCGAGCCTGCCAGGAGCTATTTCTGAGCAGACAGCCAGGAGTAACCCCTGAGCAACGCCGGGTGTGGCCCCAAAACAAAACAAAAAACAAAACAAAAAAACATTTTAAGGGACCAGAGGGATAGTACAGTGAGTAGGGAGCCTGTTTTGCATGTGGCCATCTCAGGTTTGATTCCTGACATATTCCTGAGTGCAGAGCCAGGAAGGAGTAAGCACCAAGCATCACCATCATGCCCCCCCCCCAAGCAAAACAAAACAAAATAAAACATTTTAAGGAATTTTGAGAAGAAAAACCCCCAAGTTTCAAGTGATTTATGGGAGGGTTTGAAGCAATAGAGCCAGGGTCAGCCCTGAGCACAGCTGGGTGGTAGCCCAACCCCCCTCATTTTTCCCTCCTCCCCCAAAAAGGTAAGGTAATCTTTTAAAAAATTTAAGGCAGTTGGTCTATAAATCAAAGCAAGACTTACTACTGAATAAATATTATTGTCTAGCAAATAAACAAGTGGCATAGTCATTTCATGTTTTTAAAGGCAGTCAGTTGACGGCTTTACCCCTTCCACTACTATGCCAGTGGTTAAACATTGAGGGCTAAGGGCCAACTTTTGGAGATTGTCATGAGTTATTGACTTTCTTGTCCATAAAATACAGATATACGAAAATTGTGGAGACTTTTCAAGAGGTTCATGAACTCAAATGGCAAAATTCCCAAATACACAACCAGCCAGTAATTCATGACAGCTAATGGACTGCATAATAGGAAAGACGTAACAAATAAACTGTACATAGAATTACAGTTAAAACAAACCTCTCACCTGCCTTGTTATCTGGGGACCCAGAGGGACTTGATTGTCCTGGAACTTGATAAACCCTACAACTGTTCAGCTTTACCGTTGTTAGCTCTGTGTTCCCTCATCCATAGTACCCTGCTCTAATGTAGTCAATCCACTAGACATCTATTAAAAGATACTTAGGTAATTTCCAGTATTTCATTTTTATTAACAGCATTGTGGTGCAGACATACAGGCTGAGTTGGTTTATTAGGCCATCTCCTTAATGGAAGTTCTAGAAGAGGAGTTGCTGAGTCATTGGCAGAGATAGTTTAAACTGCCCTCCAGTACGCTCCCCTTGGACGTGCCTCCAGTTGGTAATACTGTAAGCAGTAATGGCCCTTGCATGCTGCCAGCTAGAGACTTGACAGCCATGTGCAACTAGTCCTAAATTCGAAGTATCTAATGAGATTAAACTTTGTTTTTTTGTTTTTTTTGTTTGCTTTTGTTTGTTTGTTTTGGGACCACACCTTGTGACGCTCAGGGGTTAATCATGGTTATGTGCTCAGAAATTGCTTCTGGCTTGGAAGACCATATGGGACACAGGGGGATCAAATCGCGGTCCTTCCTAGGTCAGCCACATGCAAGGCAAACACCCTACCACTACACCACCACTCTGGCCCAGGATTAAACTTTGTTTCACACATCTGTTGACCATTTTGATTCTTCTTTGTGATTTGCCTTTAATTTTTTTTATTTTGATACTTTTTTGTGATTTGCCTTTTAATTTTTCTAGTATATGTGTTTGAGGTTTCCTAAGGATATTTTTGTCTTACACATTATAAATAATTTCTATTAGGATATTTTTTTCCTGGGTGAGTGGGGTATAGATTTCAACTTCATTTAATACTTTTGTGAGCATAGCTGTTGTATTCATATGTTGACTCATTTAATCATCATCTCTGATTTGGCTATCAAGACATGCTTAGGAAAGCCATTCTTAGCCAAAGAGTAACATTTTAACTCAGATTGTCTTTAAGAATATTTATTTTTGGGCCCGGAGAGATAGCACAGCGGCGTTTGCCTTGCAAGCAGCCGATCCAGGACCAAAGGTGGTTGGTTCGAATCCCGGTGTCCCATATGGTCCCCCGTGCCTGCCAGGAGCTATTTCTGAGCAGACAGCCAGGAGTAACCCCTGAGCACTGCTCGGTGTGGCCCAAAAACCAAAAAAAAAAAAAAAAAAAGAAAGAAAATTTATTTTATTGTTAAATGATCTTTATTTAAACACTGTGATTATAAATATAATTGTAGTTGTGTGATTACAGTAATGTAAAAAAGCCCCCTTCACAGTGTAAGATTCCCACCACCAATTTCCCAGATCTCCCTCCTCCCCACCCCACCCCCACCTGCACTCGAGACAGGCTTTCTATTTCCCTCATTCATTCATTCACATTGTTAGGATAGTTCTCAGTGTAATTCTTTCTTCTTCTTCTTTTTTTTTTTTTTGGGGGGGGGGCCCACACCTGTTTGATGCTCAGGGATTACTCCTGGCTAAGCGCTCAGAAATTGCCCCTGGCTTGGGGGGACCATATGGGACACCGGGCGATCGAACCACGGTCCTTCCTTGGCTAGCGCTTGCAAGGCAGACATCTTACCTCTAGTGCCACCTCACCGGCCCCAGTGTAGTTATTTCTTTAACTGTACTCATCAGTCTTGAAGAATATTTAATTTTAGGGGCTGGAGTGATAGCACAACATAGGGCATTTGCCTTGTATGCAGATGACCAAGGTTTGATCCCCTGTATCCTGTACGGTTCCCTGAGCCTGCCAGGAGCAATTTCTGAGCATAGAGCCAGGAGTAACCCCTGAACGCTGCTGAGTGTGGCCCAGAAACAAAAATAAAAACAAATCCCCAAAAAACAAGAAGAATATTTAATTTTTAAATATTGTGGGGGGTCATACCCAGTGGTGTTCAGGGCTTCTCTTGACTCTGTGCTCAGGAATCACTCCTTGAAATGCATTTTGGGATCAAACCTGGGTAGGCCACTTACAACTATCTTACCCATTGTGTTATATTTCTGAATGTAACCCAGTGAAGGATGTGGGAAATAAAAATGTACATTCATGGCTGGAACAATAATATAAGTACATAGGGTGCTTGCCTTGCAGGAGTCGAGGTAAGATCCTTGACATCCCATATGGGTCTCTGAGTCCTCTAGAAATGATTCCTGAGTTCGGAGCCAGGAGTAACTCCTGAGCACTGCCATTTGTGCCCCCACCCAACATTTAAATACAAAGATAAGATGAAAACGATGTAGCTTTGTTTTTCAGAAAATGACACTTTTTGTTGTCCACTAGTGTATCAAGCACTTTACTAAATGTTTCTCAATCAGCCATGCTCAAGGCTTACTCCTGGCTCTGTGTTCAGGAATCATTCCTGGCAAGGCTCAGGGGAATCATATGGTATACCAGAAATTCAATCCAGGTTGGCCGTGTGCAAGGCAAGCAAGCGCCTGCTGTGCTACTGCTCCAGCCAGTAAATTCGTTTTAACATATTTTATTTAACTCATATATCCAAAGTATTACCATTTCAACATGTAATCAATATAACAACTATTAATGGGGGTCAGGAGAGACAAGTACAGAGGTTAAAGCTTATGGCAGATCTCAGTTCAACACTAACATTGCATGTTATCCCACCAGGAGTGATTCCTGAGCATAGAGCCAGGCGTAGCCCCTGAGCACCACCAGCTATAGCCCCAAGTCAAGCAAACAAAACCAAAAAATCTTTTGGTTTGGAATGCTTTATATTCCTTTTGTATGTATACTAAGTCGTAAATCTTTGGTGAATGTAACAGCATATCTATTTAGACGAAGAAATTATTTTTTTAATATAACTACAGAAACCCAAATCCATGACACTCTTACTCGGTGCAGTAGATTAACATACCCAAGTTGTTGCAAACTTATTTAAAAGCTTTCCAGGGGCTCGGGGATAGCCCAGTGGCAGAAGCACCTGTCTTGCCAGCATGAGGCCAAGAGTTCCAGCCCAGTGCTACCCACATGCACTGTGGGTCCTCACCCCCTGCGCAAGTCTGGCATCCCTCAGCACCACAGCAAAGCCTGTGTTTTCCCATGTACCCTCCCTCACAGTCCCCTAACTGTGCCATCCTCAGTAAGTACTCCAACCAGAATCTTTTCCAGCATCACAGCTTCAGAGTGTGACCTCAACAAATATGTGTGCGGCCACTATACCTATTGGTGCATAATTTCCCAGTGAACTCAGTGACTAAGCGTGTGAGCACTGCAATATGATATGTGACCATATGTGACTATAGCATGCAGCACAGCTGAACATGAGGATGGTGACTACAGTCACAGTCACAACCAAAGAGGAAGGCAAAGGGGCAACATCTTTTCCAGTAACAAAATGAAGTACCCATTTTTAAATTCCCATAAAAATTGAGGTTTTTCAGTTCCTCAGTCATAGTACATGTAGCTTGTGGCTATCCTATTGGTTCATGCTTCTAAGCAAATGGAACATAGGCTATCTCCTGCTTTCAAGATCTAACTTACAAACAACTCAAATAGAAATAGATTGTTTTGTCCACTGGGGAGTAAAGCCACTATTTTTGTTGTTTGTTTGGTTTTCTGGCAGAGAAGCTTTGGGGCCACATCTCAGTGCTCAGGGATGTTTCAGGTTCTCAGAGATTCTTAGCCTGAAGTGCTGGGAATATACTAGAGGAAACTCTCTCAGCCCAAAGGCACTGTGGGATATAGTGGAGATAAAAAAATCAGTGAAAAGAATATCTCACCAAATATATTTTACCCAACCAGACTCTTATTCAGATCTGAAGGAACTATATACAACTTTATGGATAAACAAAAGTTCAGGAACTTTATAAACTGAAAGCCATCTTTACAAGAACTAATGGTGCTGCTTTAAGACAAGATTAATTCTGGGGCCCGGAGAGAGAGCACAGCGGTGTTTGCCTTGCAAGCAGCCGATCCAGGACCAAAGGTGGTTGGTTCGAATCCCGGTGTCCCATCTGGTCCCTCATGCCTGCCAGGAGCTATTTCTGAGCAGACAGCCAGGAGTAACCCCTGAGCACCGCTCGGTGTGGCCCAAAAACCAAAAACCAAAAAAAAAAAAAAAAGATTAATCCTACTAATACACCAAACATTTATAGAAAGATGTCCCCCCAAAAAAGAAAAAAAAAACACTAAAAGAAAAAGAAAAATAGCCCTGAACTCCATGACAATGATCTCTCTAGATGTCAATGAGCTAAATGCACCAATTAAGAGACCCAGAGTAGGGGCTGGAGCTATAGCACAGTGGTAAGGTGTGCTGCCTTGCATGCAGCCAACACAGGACAGACCCTGGTTTGAATCCCAGCATCCCATATAATCCCCTGTGCCTGCCAGGAGCAACTTCTGAGTGCAGAGCTGGGAGGAAACCCTGAGCACTGCCAGGTGTGATACCCCCCTCCCCCCAAAAAAAAGAGACACAGAGTGGTAGGATGGATTAGAATATTAAACCTAACATTCTGCTGCCTGTAAGAAACATTTGAAGCAAACACAGACTTGAAAGTCAAAGGTTGCGGGGCTGGAGAGATAGCATGGAGGTAAGGCGTTTGCCTTTCATGCAGAAGGTCATTGGTTCGAACCCCGGCATCCCATATGGTCCCCGGAGCCTGCCAGGAACGATTTCTGAGCATAGAGCCAGGAGTAACACCTGAGCACTGCCGGGTGTGACCCAAACACTAATAAATAAATAAATAAATAAATAAATAAATAAATAAATAAATAAATAAATAAATAAATAAAAATAAAAAATAAAAGTCAAAAGTTGTAAGATGGTTCTTCAAGAAAACAATCCACTTGAAAAGGCCAAGATGACCATATTATCAGATGACATTGACTTTAGACTCAAAAGGTTAAGAGACAACAAAGGTCTCATTTTTTTTTTTTTGTCACCACACCTGGTGACATTCAGGGGTTACTCCTGCTAATGAGCTCAGAAATCACTTCTGGGGGCCGAGTGGTGGCGCTAAAGGTAAGGTGCCTGCCTTGCCTGCACTAGCCTTGGACGGACCTCGGTTCGATCCCCCGGTGTCCCATATGGTCCCCCAAGCCAGGAGCAACTTCTGAGCACATAGCCAGGAGTAACCCCTGAGCATTACCAGGTGTGGCCCAAAAACCAAAAAAAAAAAAAAAAAGAAAAAAAAAAGAAATCACTTCTGGCTTGGGGGACCATATGGGATGCCAGGGAACAAATTGAGTTCTGTCCTGGATCAGCCGCATTCAAGGCAAACACCCTACTGCTAAGCTATCGCTCCGGCCTCAAAGGTCTTTTCTTAATAATCAAGGGGCATGTACCACAAGGAACTTATACTCTTAAACATATATGTACCTGAAGAAGAGTCAGCAAAATACTTTAAAAAAAAACTGCTATTAGATATGATAGCAATTCTGTCACTTCTTGCTAGATCAGCTGGACTAAAGTGGGCTGGAGCAGGTAGGGTGCTTGTCTTGGGTTCGATCCCTGGCATCCCATATGGTCCTCCTAGTAACCCAAGTGCAGAGCCAGGAGTAAGCCCTGAGCACAGCCAGGTGTAGCCCAAATACAAACAAACCAAACTTCCCGTCAAATACCTGTCCAGACATGTAGAGGTGCCCTTCTACACCCCCTTTTTAGGGAACTATCACACTGAAGTTTTGAAGTCTTTTACCCACATCTGTGGAACTCCTGTTCCATGGTCAAGGTGGATGCCAAGCCAGAGAATGGCTGGCTTTCTAGGGTAATGTCAGTGACCTCTCTTTTTTTTTTCCACAAACAAAAAGAATATTTTTGGGTGGGCCCATACCTGGTGACGCTCAGGGGTTACTCCTGGCTATGTGCTTAGAAATCGTTCCTGGCATGAGGGACCATATGGGACACGGGGGATCGAACCATGATCCATCCTGGGCTAGCACGGGCAAGACAGACGCCTTACCACTAGCGCCACCACTCCAGCCCCCAAACAAAATAATTTTTTTTTTTTAAGAGACAGGGTCTTGCTATGTTGCCCAGGCTGGAGTGCAGTGGCTATTCACAGGCGTGATCCCACTACTGATCAGCACGGGAGCTTTGACCTGCTCTGTTTCCGACCTGGGCTGGTTCACCCCTCCTTAGGCAACCTGGTGATCCCCCACTCCCAGGGTGGGGGGTGTCACCATATTGATGCTGAACTTAGTGCGGACATCCGATCAGCATAGCGCACTGCAGCCTAGAACTCCTGGACTCAAGTGATCCTCCCGCCTCAGCCTCCCGAGTAGCTGGGACTACAGGCACGCGTCACCATGCCCAACCAAACAAAAGAATTTTTAAAATAGCTTTGTAAGATTGTTGATCAAATTTTGGAACTCACCTAGGGAATGTTCATCTCTGTCTCTGTCTGTCTGTCTCTCGCTTTCTCCCTCTCTCCTCTCCTTCTCCCTTTATGTGGGAAAATGTTCTGTAAAACTTTGTTCCAGAAAAGCAGAAAAATGTGCAAGATCCATTTTGGAGTCTGGCTTCATTTGTAAGGTGACTAGGAAGGGATATAGGCAAAAAATTGGAGGTTGCCCATTTAACTCAAGGAAGTTGCAGAGCTGTAATGGTATTTAGGTATCAGCCTACAAAGTGTCTTTTTGCCTAAATGGCCATGAAAGAAAACAACTTTCTGTGTTAGATTTAGCTCATCTCTCATTTTTAGACAGGAATTTTGACTTTGTTCTGCCTTAGAATATGAGTTTATGGGCCCGGAGAGATAACACAGCGGTGTTTGCCTTGCAAGCAGACGATCCAGGACCAAAGGTGGTTGGTTCGAATCCCGGTGTCCCATATGGTCCCCCGTGCCTGCCAGGAGCTATTTCTGAGCAGACAGCCAGGAGTAACCCCTGAGTAATGCCAGGTGTGGCCCAAAACCAAAATATATATATATATGAGTTTATGTGCAGAGTGGTGTTTGAAAAAAATTTGTCTAGAATGGAATCATACTCGTCTTTCATTTTTAGGTACTATTCATATTTATCTTATCCTTATTTTTGGTTCACTGAGGAAAATTAGACCTAATGTTGCTCAGGGCTTACCCTTGGCTCTGTGTTGGGTCACTCTTGGTGGTGCTAGAAATTGAACCAGGCTGGGC
Source organism: Suncus etruscus (assembly GCF_024139225.1). Classification (NCBI taxonomy): domain Eukaryota; kingdom Metazoa; phylum Chordata; class Mammalia; order Eulipotyphla; family Soricidae; genus Suncus; species Suncus etruscus. Next base: position 189,511,447 of record NC_064848.1, on the reverse strand, counting down.
TGTGTACCAGATGCCTTAACCCAGGACTCTTATCTCTTGGCCTATTTGCTATACTAAATTTAATGCTTAAAATGATAAATCTTTTAGTTTAGTTTCAAATGAACTTTTTCTTTAACTTTTTTTGTTTGTTTTTGGTGTCACATTCACCAATGCTCATGGTTATTCTTGGTTCTGAGCCACATGGTCCTCTGAGCACCACCATTAGTAATTCTTAAGTACTGAGCCAGGAATAACCCCTAACCATCTCTGGATGTGGCAGTGGTGGTAGCTCCATGTATGTATGGAAGACTGATTCTTCAGAAAGCAGATGGGATTGTCTGTTTTTATTTTAGTTTTGGGCCACACTGGGCAGCACTCATGGATCATTTCTGGCATGGCTTGGGGAAACATACGGGGGTACTGAGGTTTGAGCCTGGGTTGGCCACATGCAAGGCAAGTGCCCTGCCTACTATATTATCACAACCTGGATAGACTCTGAATCCTGGCCCAGTCTTTTGACTGTCCACTTAGTTGTTTGTCCATCTGTCCGTTCCCCCCCCCCCCCCGTGGGTTGTGGCAAACTCAGCTGCATCATGATTCTGTGCTCAGGAATCACTGCTAGTGGGCTCAGGTGACCATAAGGACCATGTGGAGATCAAACCGAGTTGGCCACATTCAGAGCAAGCATCTTACTCTTTCTACTGCTGAGTTTGTTTTAAAGAACTTCTAGGAAGAAGTCAAGTTTAAGGAAGAACCCTTGGTGCCAAGGAGCCAACTCAAAGAGCCAGTGCACTTGGTTTGCCCGTGGGAGTCCTGGGTTTGTTCTCCCGCACCATGTGATCTTGCAAACACTGCTCTGAACACCAAGGTTCACGTCAGAAACAAACAAAAACTAAAAAGAAGGAATCTTCAAAGAAATGGATAGAACTTTTTGATCAGGTCTGGAGAATAACTGATTGAGACCTAAATCAAATGAATTGAAATTATTTTGTTTATTTGTTTAGCCATACCCTGGGCAGTGCTCAGGGCTTCCTCCTGACAGTGATCACCTTGGCAGTACTTGGGGAACCATATGGGATGCCAGGGATTGAATCCTGGCCAGTTGTTTGCAAACACTGTACTCTTCTGGTCCCAAGAATCTGATACTTTAAAGTTATTATAGTGATTCCAAAACAGATTATTGTGTTGAATTGAGAAACAGGTGGTGCGCTTTCAAGTATTCAAAATATTTTTTGCTATCCTTAGGTTTTCACTCTGTTATTTGTTGCTTTAGGAGAATTTGACCTATATTTTATTCTATGGGAAGAAGTAACTAAAGTGTTCGCTCACTACCTACCACTTAATAGTTACAATACATTGATTTGCAGAAGATTGAGTTCCATTATGAAATTTTGACTTATTTCCTTTTTTTGTTTTTGTTTTTGTTTTGTTTTGTTTTGTTTTGGGGGGTCACACCCAACAGCACTCAGGGGTTAGTTACTCCTGGCTCTATGCTCAGAAATTGCTCCTGGCAGGCTTGGGGTACCTTAGGAGATGCTGGGATTCAAACCACCATCCTTCTGCATGCAAGGCAAACATCCAGCCCCTCATCTCCTTTTTTTTAATTAATTAATTAATTAATTTTTGATTTTGGGCCACTCCCGGTGACGCTCAGGGGTTACTCCTGGCTATACGCTCAGAAGTCGCTCCTGGCTTGGAGGACCATATGGGATGCCGGGGGATCGAACCGCGGTCTGTCCTAGGTTAGCGCTGGCAAGGCAGACACCTTACCTCTAGCGCCACCATGCCGGCCCCTTATTTATTTATTTATTTATTTATTTATTTATTTTTGGGTTTTTGGGTCACACCTAGTGGTGCTCAGGGTTTACTCCTGGCTCTATGCTCAGAAATCGCTCCTGCAGGCTTGGGGGACTGTATGGGATGCTGGGGATCAAACCTGGGTCCATCCGGGTTGGCCACTTGCAAGGCAAATGCCCTACCACTGTGCTATCATTCAGGCCCTCAGTCTCTTTTTTTAAATATTTTTTTGAGAGGTTTGGACCTTATCTGGCAGTGTTCAGATGACACACCTGGCTCTGCACTCAGAAATCACTCACTCCTAGCAGTGTTCAGGGGACCATATGGGATGCCGGGATCAGGTCAGCCACATGCAAGGCAAATGCCCTCCCTGCTATGCTATCTCTCCAACCCCTTTATAGTACTTTGTGGATCCTGAATCTTTAAATCATCTTTAAAAACTCAGAGATTGCTTATATGAGCCAACTCAACATGCACATGTGCTCCCTGTGTCCATGTGTTGGTGCTGCACACATGTGTGTTCCAGTCCATGCACATGATGTTGACACACATATCATCTACATCTCCCCTCTTGAGATTTGCACTTTTCTCTTTCATGCTGGACTATGTACTGGAGTGTTCTGCACCTTTGGAGAAGCCCAAATTCTCTCTTGAGCACATCACTCTTTCTTTTCTTCTTTTACTACTGTCTCTGTGCTCAGAAACTACTCCTGGCAGGCTCAGGGAATCATCTGGTATGCTGGGGATCAAACCTGGGCCAGTCACATGCAAGGCTAACACCCTACCTGCTCCAGCCCCTTTACTCTCTTTTCTTATCTTCTCCCTCCCCTTCCTCAGTACTTTCAAACGAACCCTTTTTTACTTAAATATAATAAAAATAAAGATCAGGCTTTAGATCCCATATATGGCCAAGCATCTTATATATGATCCTCCAAGCCTGCCAGGAGCCAGGAGTAACCCCTGGGTGCCACCGGATGTGGCTCAAAAACAAACAGAGGTTTTGATTTGTTGTGGTAAACATGAAATTTGTCCTCTAAATAAAAACTATATCTTAGAGAAAAGCTGGACTAATATATTCAGAAATGATCTTTAACAGTGGAATCCTTGATTAGAACTCACTTGTATGTACTAGGGCTCCATAAAGATGACCAGCTTTCAACAAGGATGAACAGATGTCCTGGTTTTATCTTTAACTGCTTTCACTTTGCCAAGCCTCGTACCAAAGTCATCCCTCTCAATAATCAGATTTTTGAAAAATGTTTTTATTGTTGTGAAGGTACAGATTGCCCTTTGTTTACCTACAGGTTAAAAGCCTATAATTGTTGGGGCTGGAGAGATAGCACGGAGGTAGGGCATTTGCCTTGCATGCAGAAGGATGGTTGTTCGAATCCTGGCATCCCATATGGTCCCCTGTGCCTGCCATGAGTGATTTCTGAGCACAGTGCCAGAAGTAACCCCTGAGCACTGCTGGGTGTGACCCAAAAATAACAACAACAAAAAACTACCTATAGGGGCCAGAGTGGTGATGCAAGCAGTAAGGCACCTGCCTTCCCTGCGCTAGCCTAGAATGGACCTCGGTTCAATCCCCCAGTGTCCCATATGGTACCTCAAGCTAGGAGTGATTTCTGATCGAATAGCCAGAGTAACCCCTGAGCATCACTGGGTGTAGCCAAAAAAACAAACAAAAAACCCACCTATACTTGTCAGAGGGTATTCGCCAACAGAAATAAAAGGAATTGAACTTAAAAAAAAAAAAAAAAAAGAGCATTGGTTGAACTTGCTCAGGTATATGCAAGGTTCACTTACTGCTGGATTCTTTTCAGCCTTTAAACCTTTTTTTTTTTTTGTTCTGTTTTTGGGTCACATCAGCATCGCTTGGGGGTTATTCCTGACTCTACGCTCAGAAATAACTTCTGGCAGGCTCAGGGACCATGTAGGATGCCGGGATTCGAATCAGTGACCTTCTGCATGCAAGGCAAACCTCCATGTTATCTCTCTGGCCCCATCAGCCTCTAAACTCTATTAAATTATTTAACTTTAGATATTAGAACTTAGATTTTATCAAGTACACCTGTTGGTTTCCTACTTATATTTTCATTGCCTAAAACAGAATCTGCATAGAATTGATGTTCACTGAATGTTTAATAAATGCTGTTAGTCTCAGAGAGGTGGATTTCCTTTATAGTTGTTTATAGTGGACATATTAGAATCTCCAACAGTAACCATTGGGTATTGTTGGAGATAGTTAATTCCTTCTTCTCCCCTTACATGTTATTGTAAAGGAGTATCTAGAGACTGCTGCAAACCCCAAAGGGGCCAGAACTATGCCTTTTACTGAAAAAGAAGAAGAAGGAGGAGGAGGAGGGTGAGGAGGGGGAGAAGGAGGAGGAGGAGGAGGAGGAGGAGGAAGAAAGGGGAAAATAGAGGGAAACCCAGTTGTCTTTGTTTCCTAGGATTTTAGCGTTAAAGATGGAAGAAATGTGAGTTCATGAGGCAAGGACTAGGCCACCCCTTATTAAACTTTATTTTTCCCCTAAGGCTGGGGAGGCAGCCCCAAGTTTTGCTTGTGGGAGGCCCAGGTACAAGCCTCAGAACCACATAGTGTGGCCCCAAAACCACAAACAAACATTTTTTTGGTATCTATGTATGTACATATGTGGTATATTTGTTTATGTATGTGTGTGTATAAAAGTTTTTCATTTTAGTCTCTTTTTGGTTGATTTTTGGGCCACACCTTGTAATGCTCAAGGGTTACTCCTGGCTCTGTGAATAGAAATTGCTCCTGGCAGTGCTCAGGGGATTATATGGATGTTAGAAATCTAACCTGAGTTGGCTACTTGCACAGCAAGAGCCCTACCCACTGTACTATTATTTTGGTCCCATTGTAACAATTAAAAAATTATTTGAATACCATATATTACATAGTTGCTCATAATGCATTTGTTCATTTTAGCCATTTTTAAGTGCAAATAGAGTAGCATGATGTGTAATGATATTATCGTTGGTATCACTACCACTCACCCCTGTGAATGTATTGATCATCTCCAGTAGAATCTACCCACTCAATGGCCTCTTCTCCCCTCCACCACCCACAGCCACAGTCTGACCATACTCTGGACCTCATAAACATAGAGTCATTGAGTTTCTGTCTCTCGGTTGGTTTCTTCTTTAAATATGTTTTTTTTTTAATTATGAAAACAAAGATGCAAAGAAAGAGGACAAGGTAAGTTACAGTGGAAGGACAATCACCCATAAACAGAATTCTCATAAGAAATCCCCTTGTTGATACCTTAATTTTGAATTTTCAGCCAAAGAGCATTAAGAAAAATAAAACAGAACCCATGTATAAATATGTTTCTTTTGTTTGGAGGATTTATCTCTAAAAAAATTTCCCCATTTGTTTTGAGGGACCCAAGGAAGAAGGAGCACAGGCCTGGACGTAAAGGGCTCCTTGTTTGATCCCCACTGTTGCATGGCCTCCCTAACACTGCAGAGGTATAATACCACTTAGGCAAGCCCTCACCCCCACACCCCAAAGAAAAGAGAAAAAGAATTTTTTCACAGCCAGGAGTACTCCAGACTTCCTCCTGACTATGCTCAAGGGTCACTTCTGGCTCACAGGGCCAGATGGGGTGCCCGGGATCAAACTGAGGCTGGCCACGTGGAGGGCACGTCCCCTACCCACTGTCCCGTCTCTCTGCCACTTTTTATATTATTTTTCTTAGCCTCAGCAGTGATACTTAATAAACATCTGAAGACATATTCGTCCAACATAGCCGTTTATAGCATGCCACAGGAGGTTATTAAAGCTTGACATTGTGAGTCCTAATCTCTGTGCCTGTAGGCTCATTTCCTCCAAACCTCGCTGATAAACCTGCACGGGCACTAATATCAGAGATTAGTCTTTCTCCATGTTTCACAAGGCAAATTGTTCTCCTTGTATCCTGATTAGAAGAGACAGTGATTGGAACTGGCTGTAATTGTTGATACAGACATTAAGACAAGATCTGCATAAAGGATCGCATCGACAAGAAAGGTTTTAGATAGCAGCTTTATTAAGAAATTTTATGTGATAGCACAGTGATAGGGCGTTTGCCTTGCACGAGGCTGACCCGGGAGGGGCCTGGGTTCAATTCCCAGCATCCCCTTGAGCCTGCTAGAAGCAATTTCTGAGCTTAGAGCCAGGAGTAACCCCTGAGCGCTGTGGGGTTAAAAAAAAAATTTTTTTTTATGCATGTTTGTTTCTTTTCCCTTTTTTTTTGGGGGGGGGGGCAGGGAGTCACTCCTGGCTCTGCAATAAGGGATGATACCTGGCAGGGTCAGGGGACCATATGGGATGCCAAGGATTGAGCCCAGATTGGCCATGTGCAAGGCAGATGCCATACCCACTGTGCTATCGCTCTGACCCTCATATTTATTTTTCTTTTTCCTTATATCTGTGCTTTCTTCCTTTTCCCTCCCCACATCTCCCTTTCTTCCCTCCCTCCTTCCTTCCTTCCATCCATCCTCCCTTTCCTTCTTTCCCTTCCTTCCTTCCCTACTTCCCTTCCTTCCCTCCCTTTCCTTTCTTCCCTCCTTTCTTCTCTCTTTTCTTCCTTCCTTCCATCCTCCCTTTCCTTCCTTCCCTTCCTTCCTTCCCTACTTCCCTTCCTTTCTTTCCTCCCTCTTTCCTTCCTTCCCTCCTTCCTCCTCTCCCTCCCTCCTTCCCTCCCTCCCTCCTTCTCTCCCTCCCTCCCTCCCTTCCTTCCTCCCTCCCTCCCTCCCTCCCTCCCTCCCTCCCTCCCTCCCTTCCTTCCTTCCTTCCTTCCTTCCTTCCTTCCTTCCTTCCTTCCTTCCTTCCTTCCTTCCTTCCTTCCTCCCTCCCTCCCTCCCTCCCTTCTTTCCTTCTTTCCCCTCCCTCCTGTTAGTGTTCAGGGGGTAACTTCTGACTTTGCACTCAAAAATTACTCCCAGTGGTGCTTGATTGTATGCAAGGCAAATGCCCTCCCTGCTGTGCTATTGTTCCAGTCCACCTTTTCTTTTTCTTCCCCTTTTCTGAGTGGTTTTTACAACACAGTCTGACCCCAGTGCTCTTAATAAAGTCAGATAATTCTAGTATTTTATGTGAAGGAGGTAAGAAAAGAGAGTAAGAGAAATAGGAGGAAGGGAAAAGTATCTTTTTTTTTTTTTTTACCAAATAAATGGACTTGCAGAAGAAAACATATATGTACAGGGAAATCTATTTAAAAACCAGAAAGAAAGCCTTTGAATCATTACTTAAAAAAAAAAACCTGTAAGGGACTGGAGTGATAATACAGTGAGTAGGACATTTGCCTTGCATGCAGCCTACCCAGGTTCGATCCCCAACATTTCCTATGGTCCCCCTTGTCCAGCAGGAGTAATTCTTGAGCACAGAGCCAGGATAAACCTTGAGTACCTCCAAGTGTGGTCCAAAAACAATAGGAGGGAGGAAGGGAGGGAGGAAGGATGGAAGGAAGGAAGGAAGGAAGGAAGGAAGGAAGGAAGGAAGGAAGGAAGGAAGGAAGGAAGGAAGGAAGGAAGGAAGGAGGGAGGGAAGGAAGGAGGGAAGGAAGGAAGGAAGATGTGGGGAGGGAGAAGGAAGAAAGGACCGATATAAGGAAAAAAGAAAAGTAAACAAATATGAGGGTCAGAGCAATAGCACAGTGGGTATGGCATCTGCCTTGCACAGGGAGGGTGGGAGGGAGGGAGGGAGGGAGGGAGGGAAGGAAGGAAGGAAGGAAGGAAGGAAGGAAGGAAGGAAGGAAGGAAGGAAGGAAGGAAGGAAGGAAGGAAGGAGGAAACTTGTGAACTTGAGAGTTGAGGCAGGATCTTAGTCTAGAGACTATATTTGGTTTTGGGTCATTCCCTGTAATGTTCAGCCACGCTACTTATGGTGCTCAGGGATCACTTCAGGACATGCTGTGGGGACCATGTGATGTCAGGAATCAAACCTAGGCCTCCTGTATACAAAGTATGAGTTCAGGTCCTTGAGCTATCTCTCTGGCCCTACAGACTATTTTAGAATCTCTCTCTCTCTCTCTCTTTTTTTTTTTTAGTTTTTTTGGGTCATACCTGGCATCTCTCAAGGGTCACTCCTGGGTCTATGCTCAGAAATCGCCCCTGGAAAGCACGGGGGACCATATGGGATGTCAGGATTCGAACCACCATCCTTCTGGACGCAAGGCAAATGCCTTACCTCCATGCTATCTCTCCAGCCCCTATTTTAGAATCTCTGAAATAAGAGTACATTATCCCCTTCTCGACCACTTCTGTCTGTGTCTGTTTCTTGTCTTAAAGAAGGGAGGATTGTCATCAGTTAGATTCATAACCTCAGAGGGTTTAGGCTAAAGCCATTAGAATACACGAAAGATGTTTACAGGGAGATAATACAGCATGTAGGGCGTTCACCTTGCACATGGCTGACCTGGATTCAATCCCCAGCATCCCATGACCCATCAAGGTCCCTTGAGCATTTCCACAAGAAATTCCTGAGTGCAGAGCCTTGATTAACTCCTAAGCACTGCTGGATGTGAACCCAAAAATAATAGAAAAAAAAATGTTTACATTTCACTTGTTGTGTTCTCTGCCAAGGCATGGAGTTTGTAAACCAGAGACAGAAATACTAACATTGAAAAATAACCCCAAACCAGAATTGGCTCCAATTTGAAAGGGAAACCAGGCCTGATGGAATTCAGTAACTCCATCGACCTAGCATTTCAGTGATTTTTTTTTTTTTGTAAGACTGTTAGGGGGGATGGGAGATGGGGCTGGATCGATTGTATAGTGGGTAGGGTATTTGCCTTGCATGCAGCTGACCTGGGTTCAATTCCTGGCATCCCATATGGTCCCCTTCGCTCCCCCCAACTCCGCACCACCAGGAGTAATTCTTGAGTGCAGAGCCAAGAGTAACCCCTGAGCATCACCAGGAGTGGCGCAAGAACAAAAAGAATGTGCAGGGAAGCGTTTCCCTCCTTCCTGTTGGAATAGAAATAGATGTATGTTGCCATTATTGCCTGTCGCCACTTGTCCCAAATTTAGATCATCAGTGTGTATAAAGTTTACTTGGCCCAGGAAGATTCTTGTGCTTCCCTGTCCTTGTCATCAGCCCCCCCCCCCCAGTTCAATATGCTTTTATTGGCACTTGCTTTAGGATGTCTTTACAGCAGCAGCTGCTAATTAGTGACAGCTTTTGAGCAAACAGCCTGTCATTTTTTGGCAGGGGAAGGGGGCATCCATAGCAAGGCTGTGTTTTCATTTGCTAAATTTACTTTGCTACATGGAAATATATCTTGGATGAAAAACAGTGTGCAGTCCAAGGCGGCGGGGTTCACTGAGCTGTCTTCCCGAGTTGGCATTCCAGCCTGCATTTGGAGCACTCTCAGGAGATAAAACAAAACCCAAACAGGGTAGGTGTCTGCCAGACTGCTGCCACGAGTTCTGCGTCATCCTGATGGCCTCTGCTTTCTGCACGTGGAACCTCATCGTCTTGTTTTGGTACATCAGTCAGTCATTCTCCATTGCATTTGGTAGTAACCAGAGGAGTGGATTGGTTATTTCAGTAATTTTTGGGGGTGGGTGGGTGGGAGTTGTGTGGTTTGTATCATACCTGATTTGTTTAAGGGCCATACCTTGCTCACTGCTCAGAGGCCAGACCTGGTGGTGCACTGGACCATATGTAGTCAGGATTCAAACCAGGGTTGTGTCCAGAGCTACTTGCTAGGCAAGCACCTTACTTTTGTTTGCACTGTCTCTCAGGCCCCAGGACTGAGTTGTTGATAATGTACTTTTCTTTCATATTCAGCTTCCCCCTTGAGATGTTCTTAAAGAAAAGAAAGTTTAGTATGCATAAAGAAAAAGTTATTTTTCTTTTTTAATTCTAGCTTATATTTCTTAGTCTTATTTCATGTGCTTCTCATTGAATTTGCTGCAGGGGGGGTGTTCATTTTCTTATAAACTTGGCGTGATGTTTATGGAATAGTACAGCTTGCAATTATATTTCCTTTGATTAACACCAGTGATGAGTCAAAACTTCCGTCACAGTTTCTCTATGATTCAGGCCCATTATTCCTGTAATAAGGATTCAAGTTAATGATCTCCGCAGTGTCAAAAATAACATCTTGAAGTAATGATTGACCTACCATCTATTTCTCTTTATCAAAAAGTTCCTTTTGTAACACGCGGGTCTACCAAGTTGTATTTTTTCTTTATAAAACCAGAAGCTATACTAGGTTTTTGAAATTGTTAAAAAAAAGATTACTGTGGAGCCAGATGATACAGGGGTTAAGGCACATACCTTTATATGTGGCTTAGTCTGGTTTGATGTCTAATATAGTTTGGCTCCCCAGACATGGAGGTATATCCTGGGGACCCCTAAGTTTTGTTAGGTGCAGCCCTAAAGGCCCCCCAAAATCAGCAGGTCAGTACATATAATCTGTGTACACTGAGGCTCAAGCAGCACTGCACACCTAGGCCCTTGCATTGAACCACCTGTCAGGTTGGCTGAAAATCATTGGAGGAGGCTCCTTGGGCTTCCTCAGCACCACTTGGAAGACCCTCTCTCTCCCCCCAAAAGACTGGGGGGACTGTAACAGGAACCCACATAGGTTAAGGTGGGGTATCCCTTTGAATCTAGGGTGATTTGTTTTGGGAGGGGGCCACATCTGACAGTGCATGGAGGGTACTCCTGTCTCTGCACTTGGAATCACTCCTGGCAGGCTCATGGGACTATATGAGGTGCCGGGTATCAAACCTGGCTCAGCTGATTGCAAAGCAAATGCCCTACCAGCTTTGCTATCTCTCTGGCCCCTCCTGTTGTCCAGCTTTGAGGGTCCCCATTAGCTGATTCTTGTGGTGCTCTGTGACAGTTACTTTCTCTTCCGCTTGGCCAGCTGTCTGCATCGGCACAAGTAGGTTTCTGGCATCCCGGACTTAGCAGCAGCTCAACATGTTTGTTGTGTGCGGAGATGTTTTCCAAATAATAATGTTCTACTGTTCTCGCTTCTCAATTGTGTTGCATTGAAGCTTAACTTGCACCATATTGAAGATATCAAAATAAATGAGACCTGGTTCTGGCCTTGGGATAGTTGATTGTTTGGTGGTTGAGCAATAGATAACTTGGTCTTATTTGGTTCACGTAATTCAAAAGAGGTTAAACAGTCCATCTAGGGGCTGGTGAGGTGGCGCTAGAGGTAAGGTGTCTGCCTTGCAAGCGCTAGACAAGGAAAGACCACGGTTCGATCCCCCGGCGTCCCATATGGTCCCCCCAAGCCAGGGGCAATTTCTGAGCACTTATCCAGCAGTAACCCCTGAGCATCAAATGGGTGTGGCCCCAAAAACAAACAAACAAAATTAAAAAACAGTTCATCTAGTCAAGTTTTCCACCTATGTTAAATGGGATTATCATGGGGCCCGGAGAGATAGCACAGCGGCATTTGCCTTGCAAGCAGCCGATCCAGGACCAAAGGTGGTTGGTTCGAATCCCGGTGTCCCATAGGGTCCCCCGTGCCTGCCAGAAGCTATTTCTGAGCAGACAGCCAGGAGTAACCCCTGAGCAACGCTGGGTGTGGCCTAAAAACCAAAAAAAAAAAAAAAAATGGGATTATCATGAGAAGAGACATAGATACAGTGTTTATGAGAAGAGAAGAGACACAGGATACAAATATGTTGATGCTTCTTTGTCTTTCTGATCAGTCACTATCACTTTCAATTAAATTTTTCTTTCTTTTTTTTTTTTTTTTGTTTGTCTGTTTATTTTTTATTTGGGCCATACCAGGTTATGCTCAGAGTTATGCCTGGCTTTATGCTCAGGAATCAATCCTGACAAGGTCCTGGGGACCATAAGAAGTGCTAAGGACCATAAAGAGTGCTGGGGATCTGCTGTCCTATTCTCCGGCCCCAGAGTAATTACTACTTAAGTGTCAGAGTCAAGACGTGGTGAACTGGGTTGACCTAGTGTTCAGCTGATGTGAAATGACACTCTGCCTAGTTGCAGAGTGGGTCCTATATTTGTGTGCTTATCCTTTTTCATAAGTATTTATCATTTACACCTTCCCTCCAACTTTACATGACCATCATCCTTCGGTACAGTGGTCTTTGATCTTGGTCTAATGTGAACAGGCATCCAGGATATAAATGACATAACTATCCTTTACTCTTCCTAATCAATCCCCTCGAATTTTTCCCCCAGTTTTCTTATTCATACTTACATTGGCCCTTCCATAAGAGAATAAGTTTCTGGAGGGGCAGAAACCCTGAGGGATTTGGGAGCAACTCTAAGCCAGGCAGCCAGCCTGCTGCTGCTCAAAGGAAATGGCTCAGTGCACAGCCTGACCGCCACGGTCCGGATTCAGCTTTGGCCTCGTTGGAAGGTTGCCCATCCTCGGCACAGTTCTCGTCACTCTCCTCCCTTTTTTCTTTTACGATCTGAAGAGTTTAGCTGATTTCTGATTGATTTAGAGCAGTGGGGAGGAACCACCAAACCTCAGACATGGCTTCCTTTAGGTTATGTGTGAAGGTTTGTCTTCACACCGTTGGGAGCTGTGTCCCATTTAAAGCGTTTTGGGATTTTTAGACACATTCTTCTGTATCTGTGAGCCACCCTTGGTGCGAATGCACTAGGAAACTTTTAGCACCAAGCATCCCGTGTTTCCTCCTCTGTCCTCCTGATAGAGAACTGCTGTGGTTGTGATTTCTGGGGACCACACTTGCGGGGCTCTCCAGGGCTCTCCTGGCCACAGTGCTCACATCGCCACGGTGCTCAGACAGCTGCAGACTGCCAGCAGGATGGCAGTGCCTAGCCCAGAGGCAGGAGAGCTTTTGTGACTGCATTCTACACGAGAAAGCAGCAGCAGGGGCCAAGCTCACAGCATCCCACAGAGACCCTGAGGCATTCTGGGTGTCTCATTGGGCAAGCATGTCCTTGTTAGGAGAATCGGGTAAACGCAAGGGTTCTGGGAAGTAACCTAAAGTTATTTACCAGAGTGAGAGCCTGAGATGTCCAAATGTAAAGCAGATCCCAGTCACTGCCTCACCTCCTGGCTGCAGGGCTCCAGCCGTTTCCTGATTCTGAAGCCTGTTTTCTCATCCATGTAGGGCAAACTCCCACTCCTGACCCCTTTCCGCCAGAGAGATGCAGCACAGCTGCAGGCACCACAGACACCAGACGTGATGCGGCTGATTCTCAACTCATTCTCGCCTTCTTGCCCTTTGACTGTCACTGGTGTTTCACTGGCCCCACACTCAGATGTGGTTTACCAGCAGAGTACGAGGCTGATAGCTCCCAGCCTGTTGTCGTTAGAAGGAATGAGGGTGCGAAGTGCCCCAGGGAGTACACAATGCATCATGGATGTTCCCTAGCACCACCTTCATGGTCCTGGTCAACACTATCACACTCGCTCTTCCTTCGATGATTCCACATGGCATCCTCGCCACTAAGGTTTCGTGATTAAGAGTCAGAAAGGCAAGGAAGAAAACAAAAAAAGAAAGAAAAAATATAAAAAGAGAAAAAAATGAAAAAAAAAAAGTCAGAAAGGCTTAGAAAGCCAGTAGTGTGGGGCTGGAGCAATAGCACAGCAGTAAGGCGTTTGCCTTGCACCTGCCAACACAGGACGGACACCGGTTCGAATCCCAGCATCTCATTGTCCCCCAAGCCTGCCAGGAGTGACCCAAAATCCAAAAAGAAAGAAAGAAAGAACCAGTATGCATTTTGTGTCCCACACGAACAATCCCTATCTAGTGTGTAGGGTAGCAGTAGTGGATTGAATCTATTGGTCCATTTTCCCTTCCACCCCAGACTGCCTGAGTCTCACACAAGGGTTCTCCTTGCCAGAGCTAAACACTCCCTATCATCAAAGCTGATGGGGGGTGTGTAAGCCAGAGCGACGGTTCGTCTCATGAGAAGCTGTGTCTCTGTTGTCACCACCCCCAATAGAGCAAGTGAGAAGACACACACGGAGCCCTGAAGAGCCTTAAGCCAAAGGGCCAGCCTGGTCTCCATCTCACCAAGTGCAGGGGCTGAAGAGAAAACGACTTCATTCTTCCCTCTCTTCTCCTTCACTTTTATATTCCTTATGGGACCATTTTGTTGCCTCTGGGATGACGGAATGCGCACTGAGTTGAAGGAAGGGCTGTGTGAGAATGCTGTGGTTGTTTCTGTGGTAGCACCGTCCTCACTATTGTTCCAAAGCTGTTGCAGGGCTGTTTACTCCCTCAGTGAGATTTGAAATATTACCTTTTCTTTCCTCTTTCTTGTTTTTTGCACACCTCACCTAGGAAACTAGCTTCAGGTGGCAGAGAAATAGTACAGTGAGCAGGCACCTGCCTTGCAGTGTCTTTGGCCGATCCAGGTTCCATCCCTGGCACCACGTTGTGGTCCCCTTCCAGTGCTCTCAGGAATGATTCCTGAGCACTGTTAGGTGTGACCCCAAAGCAAAACAAAATAATAAGAAAAAGATAGGGGCTGGAGAGATAGCATGAAGGTAGAGTGTTTGCCTTGCATGCAGAAGGACGGTCGTTCAAATCCCGGCATCCCATAAGGTCCCCCGAGCCTGCCAGGAGCGATTTCTGAGCGTAGAGCTCCGAGTAACCCCTGAGTGCTGCTGGGTGTGACCCAAAAGCCAAAAAAAAAAAAAAAACCGAAAAAGAAAAACTGTATGACAAAATAAATATTTAAAAAAAAAGAAAAAGATAAAAGAAATTAGCTTCACTCTGTGTGTTCTTCATAGTGTTGTCCACTCTTAACCTGTCCAGTGCCTCTGCTTGTTGGAAAACTGATTTGACTTTCACTTGAGAAGGGGAGAGATTATAGGTTGCTAGACTTAGTGTAATCAGAATGCAATTTTTCTCTTTAGGTGGATTCTCTGGGACATTTAAGTCTCAGATGCTTTTAGTCTTGCTCTTTTCCTCTTGCTGAGGGTCACAAGAAATCCAGCAGTTCTTAAAAAAAAAAAAAAGCTCCACCCTGTGTGCCTGTTGTTGTCTTGAACTAAGTCAAGTGAGACTACATTGCATCGGTTTTGGGTCTCACATTTGCTTTGGTTTTTTTTTTTTTTCCTTTGGAGCTTTTACTGGAAACCAAGTGCTATTGCACATTGGCTGCAGAAACAGGAGGGGAAGTTGGCAAGAGCAAGCTGCTTTCTGTTTGGTCTGTCTGAAGCAGCTGACCTTTTGGAAGGAAATCGCTGCTCTTGGTTTCTTCCTGTAACATGCAGCCTGAGATAGAACACACACAGGAGGCACTGCCGTGCTCCCACTAATGCCCCCCAGCAGAAGCGTTGTCATTCTCCTCGGGAGGTGGAAGCCCTTTCTCATGTCTGCTGTATGTTTCAGGGACAAATCCCTCAAGTTTGTGTTGTGGGTAGATGGCAAGAGAGACTCATGATTCCAGGAAAAGTCTTTTGTTTTGGCAAAAAGTAATTGTATTTTATTGCAGAGCCCTAACCTTACTTAGTGCTGCAGTCAATGTAGAAAGCATAGGCACTGACCTTGTACACAGAGTCCTGGTTCATCTTAATATGGAGCATCCTGCTGTATTGGTATTGCTGCTGCCGCCTTTTTTTTTTTTTTTTACCATAGCCAGGGGCTGTGCTCAGGGATTACTCCTAGTGGGATTTGGAATACATATACAGTACTACGTGTGGTGCTGGGAATCAAGCCAAGTAAAGCTGTTCACAAGACAAGCACCTTACCGACTACACGATCATTCAGGCCCGACATCAGTTTCTTAACTTCCTTGCTGCCTCATGTCAGATTTGCCATTTCTGCGGGATTTTTTTTTTTCTCAGACCCAGGGAATCTTAGACCCTACACGTTGATATATCCTCAGAAAGCTGCAGTCAGGCATTGCAAAGAGAACGTTAGCCAGTGAGCTAGCAGAGAAGGAGCCAGTTATTGAGATATTTCTCTGTAAAGAAATATTAGTTTCCCATTTTCCTTTGCTTTTTTGAAAGAATCCAATTTAAGGAACCCTCTATATGCATTAATGAAGTTGGTTATTGCAGAGAATACAGCTAACTGAAAAGAAGAGACTAAATTCTGTAGTCTTCTACACTTCTACATACTACAGTCTTTTGTAGTCTTCTAGTCTTTTGGGCCACACCCAGAAATGAACTGGGCATACTCTTGGCTCTGCTCAGGGTTCACTTGGCAATGCTTAGTGGACCCTGTATGGTGCTGGAGTTAGAACCCAGGGCAATAATGTGCAAGGTAAGTGCCTTACTCATTGAACTATTTCTCTGGCCCCTCATCTTTTGCATTTAAATTGGATTAAGTAGCTAGTACTTAATATGTATTCTTGGTCTCTTTTCTGGATTTTAGATACCATTATTTCACCATATAATCATCACAACTCACTTTTTCCCCCTATAATATTGACACACATTTAGTAGTACTTCACAGAATGGTCACATTCCACTTTTTTGTAAAACAAGACAAAACAAAACAAAAAACTTGTGAAAATGGGATTGAAGCACGATTGCACAATGGTTAGGGCATTTGCCTTGCTGACCTGGGTTCAATCCCTGGCATCCCACATGGTTCCCCCAAGATTGCTGGCAGTAATTTCTTAGATCAGAGCCAGGAATAACCCCTGAGTGCTGTCGTGTATGGCCCGAAAACAAACAAACCCCTGAGTGCTGCCAGGTATGACCCCCCACCCCACCCCAAAAAAAAGGAAAAGGAAAAAACAGCGATAAAATCCATGAAGAGGGGCTAGAGAGATAGCATGGAGGTAGGGAGTTTGCCTTGCATGCAGAAGGACAGTGGTTTGAATCTTGGCATCCCATATGGTCCCCTGAACCTTCCAGGATCTATTTCTGAGCGTAGAGCCAGAAGTAAACCCCTGAGCACTGCCAGGTTTGACCCAAAAACAAACAAAAAATCCATGAAGATTATAAAGAAGAATATGGTAGAGAGGACCAGAGCAATGGCACAGTGAATAATAGGGTGTTTGCCTTGCATGTGGCTGGCCTGTTTGAGCCCCAGTATCCCATATCCCAAGCACTATCAGGAATAATTCCTGAGTTCAGAACCAGCAGTAAGCCCTGTACACAACCAGGTGGGGCCCAAATGCCTCCCAACAAAAAAATATAGTAAAATTGTTGGAGTTACCCAGAGATACTTTCTCAATGTTTTTTTTTTTTTTTTTTTTTTGGTTTTTGGGCCACACCCAGTAACGCTCAGGGGTTACTTCTGGCTATGTGCTCAGAAGTTGCTCCTGGCTTGGGGGACCATATGGGACACCGGGGGATCAAACCGCGGTCCGTCCAAGGTTAGCGCAGGCAAGGCAGGCACCTTACCTTTAGTGCCACCGCCCGGCCCCATCTCAATGTTTACTTATGAGCAAGATTGCCCTACAATGCTGGTCTTGTCTTGGAAACCATTCTGCCTTAATAGAACATTCAAGAGATAGACAAATCTTGCTGTAGCGATAATTGTAGGTTCTTTTCATAAAGCAAGCTTAAATCAATAAAACAAAAGTTTTCTCCTCAGTTCTCTATCCCTTTGGATAGACACTAGGTTTGGAAGCACTCTTGGTAAAGCATTCTGGAATATGATTTTGTAAATTATAGTCTTCTAACCTTGACAGTTACCCTGGAACTAACAGTCTAGAGCCTTTACCTGCATCTGCTGTGTCCAGGTGTGTTCCCAAGTGTGTGTGGGTGGGGGTGGGGATGGGGATGGGTGGTGAGTGGGGAAGAAAGTGTAGTTTCTGAAAACTAGGAGGTGTATTAAACAGAATAAGATGGTTATATTAAGGCTTTTGTTTTGTTTTCTGGGGGAGGGTCTTCGAGTGGTGCTTTGGGTCCTGGAACCACTCCTAGTGGTAGTCAGCTAGAATAGAAGTTCAATGCTAGGACATGGCAGTGCTTGGGGCCTGCAGGGATTCACATAGTGATGGGGCTTGTGGGCTTGTGGGATCAAATCAAGGTTGGATACATGCAAAGCTTGGGCCCTCCTAACCCCCTGTACTATTTCCCTGGCTGTTGATTTAAGGCATTTAATTTAATTTATTTATTTTTCAAGGTAAATGCCTTACCTGCTATACTATCACTCCAACCTTACTTATTAATTTTTTGTTGCTCATTTTTGCTGAGGGTTGTGCTAATTTCTAACTGTTGTCATAGTGGTCCTCCCTCTGTCTTACTGCACTTTCCCCATCCTTTCTGTTGTCTTTGGGTATTATTCTCATGCTCTGGGTTTGGTGGTGGTTTTTTTTTTTTTTTTTAATACCTTGCAGATGAATGCATCATTTCTGCAGGCCAGTCTGTGTTGGCAGCTCAACCTCTTCCAAGCGCAATGTTTCTTGCTGCCAGTGACAGTTTCAAGTGGAGAGTCAAGTCTGTCCCCTTGCTATTTAGTCTTTCTTTTCTTTTTAATTCTCTCCCAGTCCCCCACTTATTTTTTCTTTGTTTGGGATTTTTGTTTCATTTTGTTTTGGGGCCACACTTGGTTACACTCAGGAGTTAGTCCTGGCTATACGCTCAGAAATTGCTACTGGCTTGGGGTACCAGATGGGACGTGGGGGATTGAACCCAGGTCCGTCCTGGTTCAGCTGTGTGCAGGGAAACTGCCCTACCACTTTGCTGTCTCTCTGGCCCTTTTATTTTTTTCTTTTTTCTTTTTTCTTTTTTTTTTTGCCTAATATTGATTTTGAAAAAATTGTTAAATTGCTGGGAGTTTGAAAGAATTGAACAGTGAACAAACACTCAAACATGCTTCATGGAGATTCACTGATTATTAAGTTACTTTTGTTGTGGGATTATCTCTGGTGTCGGACCCTCCCACCACCTCCTCCTGCTTCCTCTTATTTAAAAGGTAAATTGGAGGTATCAGGGCCTTTACCCACTAAGTTTGATCTACTAAGAACAAGGCCATTCTCCCATATAACTTCAGTGCCGTTATCCCTCTCAAGAAATTTCTTTAGGGGGCCAGAGTGGTGGCACAATCAGTAGAGTGTTTGCCTTGCACGTACTAATTTAGGACGGACCACGATTCGATCCCCCAGCGTCCCATATCGTCCCCCAAGCCAGGAGCAATTTCTGATCGCAAAGCCAGGACTAACCCCTGAGCGCTACTGGGTCTTAACCAAAAACCAAAAGAAAAAGAAAAAAAGGAAAGAAAAGAGGGGCCGGAGAGATGGCATGGAGGTAAGGCATTTACCTTGCATGCAGAAGAACGGTGGTTCGAATTCCGGCATCCCATATGGTCCCCCGAGCCTGCCAGGAGCGATTGTTTTTTTTGTTGTTGTTGGTTTTTTTTTCGGGCCACACCCA